>NC_054827.1:125353619-125488619 GCF_018345385.1 Vulpes lagopus | reverse complement strand
TGGCCAGTGATTTAATCAGTAGCACCAAAGTCGTGAAACTTCCATAAAACCCCAAAAGGACACGGTCCAGGGAACTTCCGGGTTGGTGACCACATGGAAATTTGGAAACAGTTGCTCAGTTCAGAGAGGGCATGACAGCTACATGACCTTTCCCCATATCTTGCCCTGCGCATTTCTTCCATCTGCCTATAACTAGGTTAGAATCTTTTTATAATAAACCCATAATGAGTCAAACCCAAGAGGAAGTTGTTGGGCCTCCAGTCTATCGCCAGTCAGTCAGAAGCACAGGTGACTTTGGTCCAGCCTGGACTTTGGTATCTTGAAGTGGGAGGAGGGGTGTGGGTCTCCTAGGACCCAATCCTTAATCCGTGGCATCTGATGCTATCTCCAAGCAGTGTTTGAGTTAAGTTGAACTGTAGGACATCTTTCAGGAGTCAGAGAATTGCTTGGGGTGCTATGTTGGAAAAAAACACATAATTGGTATCAGCATTGTAACCTGGGATAGTAGATGCCGTTGTGGGTAAACAGACCAGTCTAATTTATAGTTAGGAAATAAAATGTGGCTCAAAATCTTCCCACAATACATAAATAAGTCCAAATAGTAGAGCCATGATTTAAAACATTATCAAGATAATACTAAAGGTCAAGATAATTGAAGCAAAACAGAAAAAACCTAGAGGATCATTTGAAGTGATGACAAAGGTCTTGTTTAGAGTGGAGGAAGATAGATTATAAATGTTGATTAATTTATTGTAAATAGGAAATTATTTCTCAAATTGCAATATGTAATATATATTTTTAAAAGTCAAAAATACAAATCATGAAAATAATATTGCCCCACTTACTTTTACCCCCCAATACTCCTAAGAGGCAACCACTTAAAACTCCAGGTATTAACACTTTACAATATCATGTTCTTTACCTCCTTAGATCTAAGTAGCTACTCATTTTTCAGTTTAAAACTTTGTTGACCTCCTTCAAAAAAAAAAAATATATATATATATAACTTTGTTGATCTCCTGAAATGTACATTATTTTGTTTCCAGATATATACCCTTCATGTACCTAACACATACTCTCAAACCAGGCTGTTCATTTTGTGAATAATTTGTCATGTTGATGTTTATTACTTGTGCAATTTTCTGTAGGTTTCATACCTCACTAAAAGGTTTCTTCTTAAATGGGCAAGAAAACACAGCTTGCTTCATGGTAAAGATGAGAGGATCACAGGAAGAAAGGCAAAAACAGAATCAGAGAGCAAGTTTCCATGGTAACTGAATCCCAGTTCTATAGGATTTTCAAAAAAATCTTCTTGCAAAATGTAATGCACATATAGAAAATGAGTTAAGCATTAATTGGCACTATGAACAATTTTAAAACTCTCTTCAAGAAATAGAAAATTGTTGAAAGCAGGGCTCCCAACAGATATTTGTACACCTGTGTTCATCACAGCATTATTCATAATAGCAAAAGACTGCAAACAACACAAGTGTCCGCTGGTGGATGAATGAGAAGACAAAATGTGGTAGATACATAGAGTGGAATATCAGCCTAAAAAGGCAGGAAATTCTTAAATGTGCTACAACATGGATGAACCTTGAAGGCAGTACGCTGTGAAATAACCCTTCTTCAAAGAACAGACGTTATGATTCCAGCACATGAGAGACTCAGAGTACTCAAATGTCTAGCCTACACTTGAGTACTCTGGGTAGTAGAGTAGTCAAATGTCTACCCAGAGTAGATAAATATGTCTCTTCATAGACACAGAAGTAGAATGACTGGTGATAGCCAGGGACTAGGGGCAGAGGGAAACTGTAGTGTCCTTAGTGAGTACAGAGGGTCAGCTGGGACAATGAAAAATGCTCTACAGGTGGATAGTGGTGATAGTTGCACAGCAGTGTGGATATAGTTAATGCCGCTGAACTGTACACTCAAAAATGGTTAAGTTGGTACATACTATGCTATGTTTATTTTGCTACAATAAAAGAAAAAAATGAGAGAAAGGAAACTGACAATATCCAGGAATCTTTCTGTGTCTTCTTTAGTATAACCATCCTTCCCATCCTCTCAGAAGCAAACCTTTTCCAAGTTTTTGCATTTCTGTATGGTTTTACCTAAACCCAAGCATGAATTCCAATACAGTATAGTTTTTTAAACTCTTAATAAAGGGAATCAAAACCATATATTTATGTGTCTGCTTTCGCTCTACATTATCTTGCATAAAATACACCTGTATTGTCTGTAGCAGTCATTCATTTTCACTTTGGATAGTATCTTTTTTTTTTTTTTTTAAGAGAGGGAGTGGGGAGAGTCAGAGACACTGGGGAGAGAGAGAACCTTAAGTAGGCCCCACACCCAGCACAGAGCCCCATATGGGGCTCAATCTCACAACACTGAGATCATGACCTGGGCTGAAATGAGTCAGAGGCTCAACTGACTAAGCCACCCAGGCACCCCCACTATCAGGCGGTATCTGACCGTACAAATATATAACATTATTGATGGGCATTTAGATTATATTCAGGTCCCGGCTATCGTGAGAAGTGCTATTATAAACATCACTATATTTCCTCATGTACAGGTGCCCCAATTTCAAGAGAATACTACCCAGGAGTATACTGCTTGAGTCATAGGGTACACAAGCTTCCACATAATAAATAATGTGACCTGTTTTCTAAAGTGGTTTTACCAGTTCATATATGCACTAGCAATTTGTGTACAGCCTCTCATCTTCCACATCCTAGTCTAGGCTACGTTCTGGCCACCCAACCTTGGGGTAGTTTTCGTTTCCTGGATTACTGATAGGGTTGCATACATTTACCATTTATTTGTTTAAATACATTTGGATTTATTTGGATTCCTTCTTTTATAAAGTGCCTCTTAACTTTCTCACCTATAATATAAAGATTGTCTTTCCTTACTGATCTGTAGGACCAAAATTCTAGACATGAGCCCTTTGTCAGTTATATGTCTTGAATATATATTCTTACTTCCACAGTTGGCCTTTTCACTCTCTAATGAATAGATGTTCTTAATTTCGATGTAGTCTGATGTGGTCACCATTTAAAATGTGCCCTTACCCTAAAACCAAGTTGATATTCTTCTACACCGTCTTCCAAAAACTTTATATTTTTACCTTATTATTTTGATCCTTATGCATCTGGAGTTTTGTGTGTGCAAACACACACACACACACACGTGCATCCTGTGCAGTGAGATGTAATTGTGAGCAAACTAAAATGATTTGGGGTCCTTCTAGAGATCTCTTCAGAATCCTTATCATAGAGTATATACTGTCCTCCATCCTGGAAAATCTATTCAAAAACTCCTTGAAAAAAAATTTCATCATTCTATTATTTTTGCTTTTTAGAAGCAATACATGTTTATTGTAAAATGTTACAACAAAGGGCACCTGGATGGCTCAATCGGTTAAAAGTCAGCCTGCTCAGGTCAGGATCTCAGATCCCTGGGATTGAGTCTCACATCAGAAGTCTGCTTCTCCCTCTCCCTCTGTTCCTCCCCCTACTTGTGTGCTCATTCGCTCTTGCTCTCTCTCTCTCTCTCTCTCTCTCTCAAATGAATAAAATCTTTTAAAAAATAAAAATTAAAAAAATAAAATATTAAAACAGGGAAGAAGTGTCTGTAACAAAGTAGTCTCCTTTTACTACCTGCCTACCTAACAATCATTCCCCAGAGGTAATTGCAGCTAACATTTGGTGTGTATGTTTCTAGACCTTTCTCCTAAACACAGGTAAACTTATATGGACCCCCCAATGCCGGCTGGGGGGCCTCCTTGCCATTTGTTCCATTTGTGCTGTTTCAACGTCAACCACGTATCAACTGGTGCACACTATCGAGCTCAGCCCCTGGTTTCTATGAGAAATCCTCTTAGCACAAGCATTTCTTGACTGGTGTATACTTTACTGATGATTGAGGGTCAAGAAGATATACTGTACCATGTGCTACTTTGTTAGCACCCTTCTACCACTCTCCCTCCCTCTACCTAATCAGGAGCTAAGTTCCTTATACCTCACTTTTTTCTAGCATGGTAACATCTTTTTTCTCATGGCACTTATTACAATACATGATTATATGCCTAATACATATTTATGCATTTAATGCCTATCACCCCCCCAAGACCAAGCATGAGCAAGCTGTGTAGCTCATGGTCCAAAACCAGCCCACTGACTGTTTTCACAAATAAAGTTTTGCTGGATCACAGCCATGTATTGTCTATGGCTGCTGTCATGCTACAGCAATAGAGTTGAATAGTTGCAAAAGAGACACTATGGCCACACATTATCTAGCCCTTTACAAAAATATGTTCTATACTATGGGCAACATGTCTTTTCATCATCTTATAACCAGCATCCAGTACTATACCTGGACCATTCAAAGGTACATGCTACTAAGAATTTCCTACAGTCATGAATTTCAAGGATTAAACTATCTCCTTTAGGCCTTTTATTATTATTGTCAATCATGTGAAATGTTTGATATAGCCAATGGTAGGAGCCATTCAACAAATGTATTAGGAAGCCCGTTTATTATTGGTACACTTGAGAAATTTCATACACAGAACATTCCCAAAGACCAAATCCTATTGGTCCTTCTTACATATGTCTTTTCTGGACCTCAATCTTTAAAGAAATATGTATTCATATACAAGGTAATCTAGCTAAATGCCATCTCTTGTTAAGTAATTACTGTAAAATCTATGCACCAAACAAGTGAATAATTGCTTAGTATTAATCTTGGTAGTGTCCATATTTTTAACCCTCTCTACCAGATGACAAACCATTCACTACATACTGGTCTTGAGAAGTACATGTTCTCTCCTTCCCCAGACAGGAGGTCATACAACAGCCACGCTGGTTGTCAGGTATGGTTTCCAAGTAGTCTGGAAAGGTAAAACATCCAGGACAACACTGCCACATTCTGTTACAAGATTGTCTATACTTTTCCTTCCCATTTGTTGTTTGCACATTAATTTTAATCGCTTCTCCTAAATGTTAATTTTCCCAGTAATCATTAATTTCTATAGTTTTCTTTTTTCTCTTTTTTATAAAGGGAGTATACAATTCCAAGTTTTAGAAGCATAGTTTGATGAATTTTGATAATTGTATGTAATCATAATCACCATTACAATCAAGATACAGACGAGTTCCCTTGCTCTAAAAAGTTCATGTCATTTAGACTTGTCCTTCTCCCTCTGCCATATCTCTGGCTTCCAGCAATCACTGCTCTACTTTCTCTGACTATAGTTTTGCCTTTGCTAGAATTTTATGTAATTGAAATTGTATAGGAGTACATATTGGTCTGTGCTTGACTCTTTCACTTAGAATTATGTTTTTAAGATTTATCCATGTTGCTGCGTGTACTAATATGTCGCTCTTCTTTAATTTCAGATTAGTACTCCATGGCACATAATTTGTTTACCTACTCATTGGGTGAGGGACATTTGAGTTTCTTCCAGTTTTTGTCTATTAGGAACAATGTCCACGCATTTTTGTGTGAATAATATATTTCCATTTAGGTATCTGCAAGATACCTAAAAGTGAAATTATGGAGTCATATAATAAATGTAGGAAACT
Source organism: Vulpes lagopus (assembly GCF_018345385.1). Lineage (NCBI taxonomy): Eukaryota > Metazoa > Chordata > Mammalia > Carnivora > Canidae > Vulpes > Vulpes lagopus. The sequence goes on along the minus strand of NC_054827.1, from coordinate 125,483,025 downwards.
TTATAATGTACTGCCATATTATTTTCCAGAGTGCCTATACCATTTTGGTTTCTACTAACAATGTGCAAGAGAGTTTCAGCTCCTCTACATTCTCACCGACCTTTGTATTTTTTGTCTTTTTATTGGTCATTCTAGTGGATGTAAAGTAGTATCTATCTCATTATTTTGTTTGTTTTTTTAGACTTATTTATTTGAGAGAGAGAGCATGCATGAGCAGGGGGAGGGGCAGAGTGAGAGAATCTCAAGCAGACCCCCCCACTGAGATAGGAGACTGACACAGGACTTGATTTCACAACCCATGAGACCATGACCTACACTGAAAATGAGAGTTGGACATTCAACCCATTGAGCCAAACAGACACCCCTCTCATCATGGTTTTAATTTGGATTTTGTTGGTTACTAGTGATGCTGAGCATCTTTTCATGTGCTTATTGGTCATTCCAATACCTTCTGTTGTGAATGTCTGTTCAAGTTCTTGTATCTATTGTTGGAGATTTTTGTTTGTTTGTTTTTAAACCTGAGTTATCTTACCTTTGAGTGATGAGTGTTCTTCATACATTCTGAATATAAGCCCTTTGTTGAATATATGTTGAGGAAAATTTTCTCCCAGTCTGTGGCTTGCTTTCTTGTGTTCTTAACTGTCTTTCAAAAAGCAACTATTTTTAATCTTAATGAAATCTATTTTATCTTTTTTTTTTCTTAGAGTTTCTGTATTTGGTTCAAGAAATCTTTGCCTTATTCAGTGAGTGTCACAAAGATTTTTACTTATGCCATCTTCTAGAGTTTAATAGTTTTAGTTCTTATGCTTAGGTATATAATCAATTTAACATTTATGTATGGTGTTTTTTTTCATATGGATATCCAGTTAGTTCAGTACTATTTGTTGGACTATCTTTTCCAATTGACATCTTTGTCAAAAGTACATGGTTGATAAAGTGGGGATCTATTTTTGGACTCTCACTCAGATCCATTGATCTGTGTCTATCCTCACATCGATACTGCACAATCGATTATTGTTTAGCTTGCATTTGCAAAAGAACAGCTGCTAAAACTACTTCTTATTTAACTGCTGCAGATTCTACAGTAGCTGTTGATCTACCTCAACTCTTTCATCTCCTCAGTCTTTCAGAAGATAAAATAGTGAAAAGAATGTGTTATGTGTTATCTGTAGGTGTGGAAGGAAGGCACTCAACACTTGGAATGGCAGTGACAGCATGCCACACTTTGAAGCAATAGCCATGTCAGCAAAAGCTGTTAAAACTACTTATTGCAGTCCATTCCCAGTAAGCAGCAGCTGTGTGGGACACCATATTCAGGAGTTAACAAAGCATAGCTTTCCAACCACTTCTGGAGTAAGTGAAAGTTCGTTCCAGGCAACATTAATCAAGCTCACAGTATTTTTAGGAGAGTTTTGGCATAAAGTTACACTGCAGTTCAATTTGAAAATGTTTATCAAGCATTTAATAGTGGATACTAAGATTAGATAGATAGATAGGGACAGGTGAAGATGAATAAGACAAGTGTTTACATATACCACATCTTCCTTAACCACTCGTTTATTGATGGACACTTGGGTTGCTTCCATATCTAGGCTATTATAAACAATGCTGCAATAAACATAGGGGTGCATATATCTTTTTGAATTAATGTTTTCCTTTTCTTTGGGTAAAAATTCAGCAGAGGAATTATTGGATTATGTGGTAGTTCTATTTTTAATTTCCTGAGGAAACTCCATACTGTTTTCCACAGTGGTTGCTCCAGTTTGCATTCCCACTGACAGTGCATGAGAGTTCCTTTTCCTTTGACATCCTCACAGACACCTGTCTGTAATTTCTTGTCTTTTTTTATTTTAGCCATTCTGACAGATGTTATGGATGGACCTAGAGGGTATTGTGCTAAACAAAATAAGTCAGACTGAGGACAAATACCATATGACTTCACTCATATGTGGAATCAAAAAAAGCAAATGAACAAACAAAAAGCAGAATCGGACCAATAAATACAAAGATCAAACTGATGGTTGCCAGAGGAGGGGGAGAATGGGAAAATGGGTGAAAGGGGATATTTATGGCCAATTCTAGGAATAGATTGGTAATGGGCCATAGGAGCCCAGAACAAGGTAATCAGCCCAATTTAATGATTGAAGGAATGGAAGAGATCAAAACTGAGATTAGGTTTGAAGAATAAATACAACTAATCAAGAGAAAAGAGGAGAGAGAGGGATTTCAGGGACAAGGGAGAGTGAGCAGAGTTCAAAACAGCCTACTTTGTGTATCTCTAGGCTGCAAATTAAAGAACATGGCAGATGATGAGGATGGAAATCTAACTGGATCTCAAGGTTGACAGATAATGGAGGTTTTCAAAATCCAGCACCATGGCTACCTCCTCCAAGAAGGCTCCCATCAATTAGCTTCCTCTCCACCCTGTACCCACTAGAGCTGGGATCTTCCATTTTCCTTTCTTCACTACTTTGTCTTTGCTTAGTAGACACATCATGAGGGTCTGCCTCACTACCAAGACCTACAAGGTACGTGATGATGGCTGTATCCCCAGCATCCAAGGCAGTGCTTAAATCCAGCAGAATGATGAAATGTGCTTACTGCAATGATAAGTGTAGCTTGTTGGAAAAGCAACCATTTAATAAACATATGGCCACTTGCTATGTTCCAGAAAATTATCAGAACAGGTTAAAGGAAGGAGTTAGACAAGTATTAGGAAGAACAGTTCAGAGACATGAATTTTAGCCCTAGCACCACCGTCTTATTTGGCTATTTGGGCCTGCTCTCCCCTGCTCACCTGAGATTAAAGGAAAACTGCATTACATTAGCACCTGGACATCATATACACACACCACATGGCGGGAATATGGTAATACCAACGTACAAATAGTAATATGTGTCTCTGAATAAGCTCTACCACAATTCCAAAGATTAGAATTCTTCCAACTATGGACACAGTTTAATAATTGAAGCTGAGGGGCGCCTGTTTGGCTCAGTGGTTGAGGGTCTGCCTTTGGCTCAGGTCATGATCCCAGGGTCTTGGGAATCGAGTCTCATATCAGGCTCCCCACAAGGAGCCTGCTTCTCCCTCTGCCTATGTCTCTGGCTCTCCCTTTCTATATCTCTCATGAATAAACAAATAAAGTCTTTAATAAAAATAAATAAATAAAATAAAATAAAAAGATAATTGAAGCTGAAAACTAGACTTCTATTAATATATGAAACAATGTTAAGTTTGTCTGATTTGAAACTTTAAGTAAATTTTAATTAGAGACAATCAGGCATCTGAGATCTTAGAAAACACACCCTTGAACATCTTATCATGTTTTAAGGTACATTTTAAATCTATTTTCTACTCAAGTTGAAGTTGGATGGTGCACCTAGCTTGTTTATCCAATTACATCCAAAGACAGTACTTAGTAAGGAATGCATCCCTTGAGTTAGACATTGTTAGCAGTAAAACTGTAATAGTCAGTTTTCCAAACACAGAACCAAAAGGATATATAGAGGTATATAAGAGATTTATTATGGGAACTGGCTCACGAGATGATGGAGATTGAGATGTGTCAGTCTACCGCCTTCAGGCAGGAGAACCTGCAAAGCCAGTGTTATAATTCAGTCTGAGTCAGAAGACCTGAGAGCCAGAAACCCAACTGTCCAAGGGCAGGAGATGGTGGATGTCTGAAAGTGGGGCAAGCATGTCTCCTACAGTGCAACTTTCATCATCGGAATCACACACAACGAGATACAACAGTGACGGGATTCAGTTTGCATTATGCAGGCTGCTATTGCTCAAAGCACAGTTGTGCAGCTTCATCTGCAGGAAAACACTATTTCATGTGTGGCCCAGCTGCCTTGTTTGGATGTCTCTTAGCTCCCCTAGACCATGCCAAGCTCTCTCCTCCTCGAGGCCTTGATATTAACCATTCCTTCTGCCTGCAATGCTCTCTCTTTGGTCCCTTCTCAGTCTTTAGATCCCAGCTCAGAGGAGACCTCCTCTGTCCACACCTTCTGTGGTGAGTCCCTCCTTCTCACCCCATCTCAGTGTCCTATCTGGCTCCTTCCAAGCACATTGCATTCCAGAAGCATTGTATTGATCTAATTGCTTGCATCTATCCCAAGTCGAAAGTCTTGTGTCTGTGTTGGTCACCATCACAGCACCAACATTTAGAATGCTGCCTGGCACAGGGCAGAAGTTGTGATAGACACTTATTAAGTGAATGAATGCAGGATGTGTAATAAGTGCTGATGGTGGTGGAAAAGGAGATTTTTTTTTTAAGCTATGAGGTATCAAATGCCAGATTTGTTCAGTTATGTTTAAGTTTTATAGCTATATATTTTTAGCTACAAAAACACTTTTATTATTAAAATTCCTTAGAGGGGGAAAAAAACCTTTGTTATTGTAAGTCTGAAATGTTTTAGTACATTATTCCTCTTCCTATGGAAGTAATTATTTCCATAATGCACTTTCTGATGACATGAGATTCATTAAGAATGCCACATAATGTATAATGGAGTGTAATCCACATAAAGTCCCTTTAAAACACTCCCTCTACTACAAAAAATTAGAAAATTCACTGAATTTTAGCTGTCACCTGAAATTAGGATCAGGGTGCTCTCAAGGAGACTTGCTTCTTTTTTTAAAACTTTTTTATTTAAATTCAATTTAATTAACATATAGAGTATTATTAGTTTCAGAGGTGGAGTTCAGTGATTCATCAGATTTATATAACACCCAGTGCTTATTACATCACATTCCCTCCTTAATGCCCATCACTCATTTCCCCTATCCCCCACCCACCGCCCCTCCAGCAACCCTCAGTTTGTTTTCTAGGTTAAAAGTCTCTTATGGTTTGTCTCTGTCTCTGATTTCTTCTTGTTATTTTTCCCTCTCTTCCCCTATGATCCTGGGTTTTGTTTCTTAAATTTCACATGTGGGTGAGATCATATGATAATTGTCTTTCTCTGATTGACTTATTTCACTTAGCATAATACCCTCTAGTTCCATCCATATCATTGCAAATCCAATATTTCTTTCTCTTTTTTTTTTTTTGTGGCTGAGTAGTAGTCCATTGTGTGTGTGTGTGTGTGTGTGTGTGTGTGTGTGTGTGTGTATGTCACTTCTTTATCCATTCATCTGTCGATGGACATCTTGGCTTTTTCCATAGTTTGGCTATTGTGGACATTGCTGCTATAACCAATGGAGTGCAGGTGCCCCTTCATATCACTACATCTGTATCTTTGGGATAAATGCCTAGTGGTGCAATTGGTGGATTGTAGGCTAGCTCTATTTTCAACCTTTTGAAGAACTTCCACACTGTTTTCCAGAGTGGCTGCACCCATTTGCATTCCCACCAACAGAGTAAGAGAGTTCCCTTTCTCTACATCCTCGCCAACATCTGTTGTTTCTTGAGTTGTTCATTTTAGCCATTCTCACTGGTGTCAGGTAAATATCTGACTATGGTTTTGATTTGTATTTCCCCAATGCTAGTCAGGAAATGGACGGAAGACAATGTGACTTGTTTCTTATTTCCAACTGGCCTCAAGATTTCATGTCATGAGATTGGGGCATCGATTGCTAGATATGACCCTCCCCACAAATCAGCATATACCACTTTGCACAATATCTGTCATGAGAGGTGGTGTGTATGTTGGCATTCTCCGGCTCAGACCATCAAGCTCTCTAAGGTAAAAAAACCCTTCAGGGAAACTTGTTCTTGAATAACACTAATCCTTCTTGGAATTTGTTTAGGCAAGTGTTCCTGGGAGGGGAATGGGGCACACCTGAAGCAATTCAGGGTGCTATAGAGTTATCTCTTTTGTTTATAGCTCTTCTCTCCACACTTTCTCCAATAGATCCCATTTCATGCCTTCCTGGACACCATGGTAAATGCTCTGGAGATACTGAAATAAATACTAGAGATTTGTTGTTCTCTTCTAAGCTCTCCAAGTAGGTGCAGGAAAACAGACCTCACATAGCCTGGAAATGCAGCAGAAATCATTTCTTCTCCATAATCACAGATTTTTCATATTCATGTATCACTTATAAGTATATTGCTTTGGGGGAACAAGGAATGTAATCATAATAGCTACCTTTAGTGGAATGCCAGTCACTGAACCAAAGGAGGAGGAGGAGAAAGGAGATTTTTGAGCGCTTATGCACAAGGCTTTACATGCACTGCATGGCATGTTCCATGTTCCCGTAATAAATGGATTAGAGAAATACTAGTATTATTCTCACTCTGCATATGATAATACTGAGGCACAGAGAGACTAAGTTACCCATTCAAGGTCACACAGCTAATAAATGGGTGTGGGGTTTTGAATGCTGATCTGCCTGACTCCAGGGGCCATATGCTTCTAATTGCTACACTGTAATAATACTCCCCACAAGATGAGGAAACAGCCCCAGAGACATAAAATAGATTGCACAAGACCATGAAACACAGATGGTATGGAAATGATATCTGAATTCTTTTTAAAAAAATTTTTTTTTAATTTTTATTTATTTATGATAGTCACAGATTGAGAGAGAGAGGCAGAGACACAGGCAGAGGGAGAAGCAGGCTCCATGCACCGGGAGCCCGACGTGAGATTCGATCTCGGGTCTCCAGGATCGCGCCCTGATATCTGAATTCTGATCTTAAAACTAGACAAAGGGGGATCCCTGGGTGGCGCAGCAGTTTGGTGCCTGCCTTTGGCCCAGGGCGGGATCTTGCAGACCCGAGATGGAATCCCACGTCGGGCTCCCGGTGCATGGAGCCTGCTTCTCCCTCTGCCTGTGTCTCTGCCTCTCTCTCTCTCTCTCTCTCTCTCTGTGACTATCATAAATATAAAAAAAAAAACTAGACAAAGAATAGCAAGAGGAAGATGTTGAGTGGTCACGGGCATGTGTGCAGGACTGGGGGTAAGGCATAGGTCCAGTCAATTCTAGTAAGTTCTAGTAAGAGCAACACTTATTAGGGGTATTATACGTATGCAAAATCATGGTAACTTCACAGGATTAGCTAAGTTACCCCCACATTAACCTCCTGGGGAAAATAGTACTTTCACCCACTTTACAGATGAAAAAGCTGGTGTTTTAGGGATTTTAAGCATCTGTTCAAAGTCACACTGATTATCCTAGCTTCATTTCATCAGATTAGTCTTCAGATCCCTCATCACAAATGAAACCCTTTGTTGAGGGTGGAAATTGAAATGGAAATCTCCAAAAGTTCCAAATTACATGACAGTGGGATAAAATACCCAGAAGTAGGCCAGGCACATAGTAGGTATTCAATATTTGGTAAATGGATTTCATTAAACAAAGGAAATTCACAACAGGCAATTTTCTCTTCAAATTAGCTGCAGAAGAAAAAATATACAAAAAAAATAGCTGCAGAAGAGAAGAGAACGCTATTCAAATGCTGCGTTTGAATACAAAATCAGTCTGTGCTGAATAGTAATAAGAAGGCAATAAAGTTTCACACCAACATCATCTAGCCCTTTATCTTCCCATCCCAGTCCTTGCTGTGGCTTTCTCCCACTTCCCAACCTCATTTCTGTCCAAGGCTCATGCCTCACACCCCACTGGTGCCCTTACCTCACCTTCTTCTCCTTCTTCCACCTTTCTTCTGGATGTACCCTTCCCGGGGTTTCCTGGTAACATGATAATGATGATGATATTAATGAACAGTTTGCACTTACTGAAATGCTTACTCTGTAAAAGGTACTAAGCTAAGCACTTTATATTCATTATTTAAAAACCCGTTTGTGGATGAGAAGACCAAAAAATGGAGTTTAGGTAGCTCATACCATATCACACAACTACAAAATGCTAGAGCTCATTTTGCAAAGGGGCTAACATAGTAAACGAATTCATTAGAGGATCTTAATGGTTGATAGTAGCTTCCTTCAACTCTCTGTGAATACATTAAGTCAACAAATGATAATGAAACTTCTTTTGTGCCAGACACTGATTGGTACTTTCTCATGCATTCAATTACTGAACACTCACATTTGAGTTAGATTCGAGTTTGATCACCCACATTTGTAAATAGGAAAATTATTTCAACATAACATAAGTTGTGTTGCTTCCTATATAATATCTCCTAGGCTGCGGAAACTGGAATATAAACAGGAGTAGAATTATACACTGCAATTCGGATGGAAAAAAAAAAATTAGCTAGACTCCTATGCAGGCAGAAACACTTTCAGCTCCATTTTTATATATTTCTAAGTTACTTTTTATTTTGAGATAATTATATACATATATGCAGTTGAGAAAGCCCTGGTACCCAGTTTCCACCAATGGCAACATCTTGCAAAACTAGAGCATAATATCACAACCAGGATACTGACATTGATACAGTCAAGATACAGAACATTTCCATCACCACAAAGATTCTTTGCCCTGTCCTTTATAGTTCAAATCACTTCCCTTCTGCCTCTGTCTCCTGCTTAAGCCCTGGTAACCACTAATCTCTTCTCCATTTCTGTAATTGTGCCATTCCAAGAATGTTATATAAACAGAATCATATAGTGTGTAACTTTTGGGGATTGGCTTTATTCACTCAACATAATCCTCTGAAGATACATCCAAGTTGTTGCGTGTATTAATAGTATGTTCCTTTTTATTGCTGAGTAGTATTACATAATATGGATATACTGTAGTTTGTTTAAACATTCACCCACTAAAGGATATATATGGGTTGCTTTAGTTTTTATCTGTTACAAATAAAGATGTTATCAAGATTTGTGTTAAGGGTTTTGGATGAAAGTAAGTCTTCTTTTCTCTGGGATAAAAGCCCAAGAGTATAATTGTTGGGTTATATGATAGTTCCATGTTTGGTTTTTTTGTTTCATTTTGTTTTTTAACTGCCAAATTGTTTCCCAGAGCAGTTATATCATTTTACATTCCCACTAGCAATATATAAATGATCCAGGTTCACTCCATCTTCACCAGGATTTGGCATTATAACTATTTTTTTTTATTTTAGTCATTTTGATAGGTGTGCAAAAATATGTCATTGTGGTTTTAATTTGTACTTCCTTAATGACCAATAATGTTGAACATATTTTCATGTTCTTATTTGCCATCATATTTTCATGTTCTTATTTGCCATCATGTATCCTCTTTCATGAAATGTCTCTTCATGCCATTTACCCATTTTCTAATTGTATAGTTTATGTTTCTACTGTTGAGTTTTGAGAGTTGTTTATATATTCCGCATACTAGTTCTTTACAAGCAATGTGGTTTGCAAATATTTTCTCCCACTCTGTGGTTTGTCTTTTCATACTCTTAGCAGTTTCTTTCACAGAGTGAAAGGTTTTAATTTTCATGAAGTCAAATTTATAATTTTTTTCTTTTATAGACTGTGTCTAAAAACTTTTTGTCAAGTCATAGATTCCAGAGATTTTCCCCTATATTTTTATTCTGAAAGTTTAATAGTTTTATATTTGACATTTAAGTCTGTAATCTATTTTTAGTCAATTTTTGTATGAGATAGGAGGCTGACAGCCAGGTTTATTTATTTATTTATTTATTTATTTAGCCTGTAGATGTCTATTTGCTCTAGCGCCATTTATTAATAAGCTATCCTTACTCCACTTAATTGCTTTTACATCTTTGTCAAAAAATCGGTTGGGCCTATTTGTGTGGGTCTATTTCTGGGTTCTCTATTTTGTTCCACTAATCTGTGTGTCTATCCATCTGTTGATACCATATTGTTTTGTTTACTATAGCTGCGTGATAAGTCTTGAAACAAGATAGACAGATTCCCCTTACTTTATTCTTCTTTTTCAAAATTGTTTGTGATTCTAGTTCCTTTACTTTTTCATATAAATTTTAGAATGATTTCTATATCTACAAAATGTTTTGCTGGGATTTTGAGAGGAATCGTTATACATGTATATAAATCTGAGAGAACTGACATTTTACTATGTTGAGTCTTGTACTCCATAAACACAGTATGCCTCTCCATTTATTTATCTCTTCTTTGGTTTCTTTCAAAGACATCTGGTAGTTTTCAGGATACAAATCCTACATGGGTTTTATCAGATAAATAGTTCTCTTTTTTTAATGAGTAATTGTAAATTAAATTGTACTTTTTTAAAAAGGCAAGGGGTGGGGAGAAGCAAGTGGGGCAGAGGAAGAGGGAGACAGAAACTCTTAAGCAGGCTCCATGCCCAGCACAGAGCCCAACACAGGACTTGATCTCACAACACTGAGATCATGACCTGATTAGAAATCAAGATTGGAGGTTTAACTGATTGAGCCATCCAGGCACTCCTGGAATTGGTGTTAATCTTGGTGTTGATGTGTCAATTGTTAGTACATAGAAATAAAAATGATCTTTGTGCATTTATTGGGTATCCTCTGACCTTGTTGAACTCACCTATTGGTTCCAGGTTTTTTTGTACCATACATGGGATTTTCTACACAGACAACTGTCATCTGCAACTAGGGACAATTTTATTTCTTCCTTTTTGATATGTATACGTTTTGTTTCCTTTTCTTGCCTTTTTGCACTGGTTAAAACTTTCAGCATTATGTCATCCAAGAGTGGTGAGAGGGGGCATACTTTACCTGCTACTGGTCTTAAAGGAAAACTATTCAGTCTTTCATGATTAAATAAAATGTTAGGTATTTTTCTAGGTGCTCTTTTTTGAAGTTGGGCAAGTTTTCTCTTTTCCTATTTTTCTGAGAGTTTTTATCACTAAAAGCTGTTGAATTTTGTCAAATGCCTTTTCTGCAACACTTTACATGATCGTGTGATTTTCTTTACGCTGTTTTAATGAGGTATTATACTGACTGATTTTTCAATACTGAACCAAACTTGCATCCCTGGAAGGAATCCCACTTAGTCATGATGTAGGATTCCTTTTTTTTTTTTTTTTAAGATTTTATTTATTTATTCATGATAGACAGAGAGAGAGAGGCAGAGACACAGGCAAAGGGAGAAGCAGGCTCCACGCAAGGAGCCCAACATGGGACTGGATCCCGGGACTCCAGGATCACGCCCTAGGCTGAAGGCAGGTGCTACACCCCTGAGCCACCCAGGGATCCCTAATTCCTTTTTTATATTGCTGAATTCTACTAGCTCTATTTTAAGGATATTGCAAACAAGCATCAACAACTGAGACTCCCTTGCATGATTCTTGGCTCTTGGCTTGCAACAGGTAATACCTCCTTCTGCACCCACCTATTCAGAGCTCCATTTCCAGCTGTACCATTTCAGTGCCCAAGAGCCACCATTTCCATTCTGTTGTTCTTCTGCATTTTTAATATTCTCTGAGACAGCCTCCAGTCTCACTGAGCTGCCTACCAGAGGAGACCAAGGAGACAGAACTAATACATACAATGTGTTATCCTGGATGGGATTCTGGAACAGAAAAAGGACATTAGAGAAAAACCAAGGAAATCTGAATAAGTATAAACTTTGCTTAATGATGATGTGTGGTTTATTAATTGTGATAAGTGTACCCCATATTAATGTAATATATTAATAATAAAGGAAATTGGGCACTAGGGGAGAAGGAAAACTATATTTGCAATCGTTCTATGGAAATCTAGAGCTCTTGCTTTAAAAAAAAAAAAAAAAAGTTTGTTTAGAAAAGACATCTCCCCCTCAAAATCCTTCTGTTCTTGGTTCATACCTACCTGTTTTATTTCATAACTTCTTGGGGGTTTTCTTCATGAATGTGATTTCTTCCTTTATTGTTTTGAGGATTTAATATGGATCATTAAACTCCTTATTAGAAGATGACTCAAATAGTTAAAATTTCTCAGTAATAAATTCTTCTGTTCATTAAACTTGTAGGTAATCTTTCTTGATTGTTTTAATTACATACTTCTGTAATTTTTGTTTTCAGATTGATCTTGAGTAGACGTTCCTTATGATTTTTCTCCCACTTATGATGTCGTCTTCTGGGTCTTTGCAGAGTATTGGATTCCCCAGTCAAAACCAAGTTTTGTATTGGTACCTCAGATCTCCTACTTGATGGAGCTTTCAGAGATGGAGTTATTAGCTCAGATCCCATTCTTGTGTACCATGCGACAGGGGCTATAACCTTAGAGTGAAAAAACAAGCATGGAGGAATACAACCACAGTATATGAGACCTCTGGTACACTACCTCCCACACTCTAACCCAGCCCTCACCTCTAACCCCAGCCATTGCTCTGGTGAACAATTCCAAGCAGGTTTTGAGCTGCTTCAGGCCAGCAGTGCCTGAGCTCATGTACATGCTGATCTTCCCTCATTTTTTGCCCCAAGTCTTCTCTAATGCCTATGACAGCCACTCAGCATTCATCCATAAGAAGTCATAAATGTGGAAGTGATGAATAGCCAAGGGGCAACCTCAGGGAATGGAGACTGGAGACAACAGTTAATTGCTTCTTCCTTGTACCCCTCCAATGGAAAATGCTGAGGCATATTGTTTTCTTCTCACAACCACTAAGCCAGTAGGATTAACATGAGTTGTTCACCACAGTAGCCAACCCTGAGGTATTTATATTGACTTTGCTTCCTACTTGATTTTCTCCTTCTTCTGTTATCCCTGCTCTCTGTTATCAGGTCTAAAATAAACCACTTGCACATGAACCCTATTTTTGGACTCTCTTTTTAGGGGAATCTGGGATAACACATGCCCTGACCTCTCTGAAACCAATAGTAAGGCAGAGGGCAAGGGTGTCCCCTGATGCAGTCTGTAAAAGTTAGCCTCTTCAGTCACAGAGCAGGGCAGAGGAGAGTTAAGAGTGGGCCTGGAGGGGCAAATGGAAAACAAAAGAATACTCCCCAAAAGTTTATTAGTTCCTCTCTTAGGACCAAGTAAAATTTTGTCAACATAATATGCTCTTGTCATACAAATACTCTTAATTCAGTGATATATAAAAACTACTACAAGGAAATGATACATCTGCCTTGTTCATGTAGGAAGAGCTTTCAATCAACATGAGTTTGTATGAAATTGTAGCAGAATTGCTTACAGAGTAGAATGAAGACAGAGCAGATTCACCACCTGGCAGTGATACTGTCAGCACCAATGCATCAGAAAAGAGATTCACAAGATGATCTTTTAATGACTCCTCTAATTCTAAGACAGGGCATAAGTTTCCAGTAATAAAATGGAAACAGCCTTCCTCCATGCCTCCATGGGGTGATATGAGAAGTGCTTACTGAGACACACTCAAGTTTTTTGGAAGGGATGTGTTTCCAAATAGGCACCACTAACAAAGAGTTTTCCTCAACCAAGAGGAAGGTCCACCATCCAATGGTAAAGGAAGAGAAGTTTCAAAACAGAGCTGTGGTTGTGTGTCAGGGGGTGGGGTGGGGAGAGGTTTGTAGTCTGTATTCTCTGAAAATATGTGCTAAAGTGAACAGAGATGCAACATGGAGAAACCCAAAACGGAATGTGACCCTTGGTTTCAGCTCTCCAGTGGCAGGACCTAAACGGAGCCTTTGTTCAATATTTGGCACATTGTTCCCAAGGCATTAATGGTCCATCTGGGGAGACATATGACACCCTCAGGGAAACTGGACTTGGAAGAAGCAGAAGGACCAGCCCATGCAGGAGAAACAGTGATGGTGTGTTCTTTCACCCAGCAAGGCTGTTCCCTGCATACCAGGATGCTTCTACCAAACAAAGATCCTTTGGAAAAGAAAGAGCAGCTCCTTACTGATCTTGCTTATGAGCAGACTCTTTTATGTGCAAGGTAGTTGTGAGAAATTGGCTCCTATTAAATGTCAGATGACTGTGTTGATTTGATTTTGTGTACTGGCATAATTTTATAACAAGTCAGATAAGTACCAAGAACAGTACATTTACTTGGAGCCAGAAAGCCTGGGAAAGAATTCCAGCTTTAATAAGGACAACATCAGCTCTGCTCATCATCTAATATAATCCTCATACCACCTCTGTGAGGTAGGTGCTAATATTAACTCCATCCCACAGATATGTAAACTGAGACACAGAGAGGTGGAATAACGTTCCTACATTTACAAAGCTGGCAAGTGTCAGATTTGAGATTTGGACTCAAGCCTTTCAGACCTTGAATCACTGTTTTATGAACTGAGGGGCCTCAGTGAATCCCTTACTCTTTCAGAAGGACAGTTTCCAAATATTTTAAATATACCTCATAATGCTTCCAGGATTTAAGGGAGAAGCAAATGAATGTATTCAACAAACACTTCTGGAGAACTGGTTGTGTTCATTCAGTATACTGCGTATCAGGGAGAACTTGCCCAGAACGATGTGTGGTACATAGATGTGTTTACTTGGTTAGGAGTGTGAATGTGCCATTCTTTGCCTGTCACAGCACACAACACCTCTCTCCCCTCAAAATAATCCTTCCACTCTACAAATGCCAAATTGCCATTTTAAGGAATCCCCCACTGGGTGTAGCCTTGGTAGAAGGCCACCCACTTCCCACAATGGAAATCGATTGAGAGAGATCCTCTATCTCTGCACAATATCCTCCACAACCACCCCATGGTGGGAGCATAACAAGTTGACCTAATAGTACTACCCTTGGACAGTGAATGGCCCTTTGTAATCACTGTGTCCCCAGCATGGAGACCAGACTTTTCTGGAAGTTCTGCCCATTTCTCCAGAGTTCCTTTGACCTTGTCAGAGTGCAGAAGACCAATGTCTTTTTTACCTTCATTTCCCATCCTGAGTTCATACTGAGGGTTCCCTGGCATCCCCTTTCAGTGATGGGGAACAACTTTCACTTAGACTTTAGACGAATGCAGCAACCTCTTTTCTCCCTGCTTCTACCCTTGCTTGTCCTATAGTCAAGGGTCAACTTTCCAGCCAGCATTTTGAATATAAATCAGATCAAGTCACTTTCCAGCTAACTACATTCCCTGGCTCCCAGCTAGCTTGGAGTAAATTCCAAACCATTCCCCGTGCCCTTAAGGGTATATACAATCTCTTTCCTGCCTACCCCACAACCTGCCTTCTTATCACCACCCCTGCACTCAGCTCTAGCTACCTTGATGAGTGTGTCCTCCTCAGGACCTCCATGCAATGCCCCTTCCACCTGGCACCCTTTGTCAAGGTCTTGCTCCTTGACTTCATTCAGGTATGTGCTCAAATTGTATCTCTTCAAAGGGATTTTTCCCAACAACACTATTGAAAATAGCATCCTCACCTAGCCACTTACTCTCCTTTATTTTTCGTTATAGTATGTTTCATTGCCTAAAGTTCTAATCTTTCTTTCTTTCTTTTCTTTCTTTCTTTCTTTCTTTCTTTCTTTCTTTCTTTCTTTCTTTCTTTCTTTCTTTCTTTCTTTCTTCTTCTTCTTCTTCTTCTTCTTCTTCTTCTTCTTCTTCTTTCTCTTTCTTCTTCTTTCTTCTTTCTTCTTCTTCTTCTTTCTTCTCCTTCTCCTTCCTTCCTTCCTTCCTTCCTTCCTTCCTTCCTTCCTTTTCTTTGTTTTCTAGTTATAATCTGTTTCACCCTCTAGAACATAAGCACTGTAAGGGAATAGATCTTGTCTTGCTGTTTTCTCTATGGTTTACAACTGTGCCTGGCATATATTAAGATCACACATGCACACACACACATATGTAGATAGAGATAGATAGATAGATAGATAGATAGATAGATAGATAGATAGATAGATACTGAATGACTGAGTGAAGTAATTATTATAATACTACTGTGGTCAAAAATTTAATATCAGTGATGATTGATTTTATGTGTCAATTTGACTGGGCCATGGCATGTTCACATATTTGTGCAAGCAATATTCTGGGTATGTCTGTGAGAGTATTTCTGGATGAGATTAACATTTCAATCAGTAGATTGTCCTCCTCAGTGTGGGTAGACCTCAGCCCATCCTTTGGATGCCTGAATAAAACAAAAGATGAAGTAAAGGGAGAGAATTCACTCTCTGTGACTGATTGTTTTCAAGGACATTGGTCTTCTGCACTCTGACAAGAATTCATGTCATCTGCTCTCCTGGTTCTCAGGCCTTCCAACGTGGACTAGAACTACACTGCCAGCTCTCCTGGGTCTCTATTTTACATGTGGCAGATCATGTGACATCTCGTCCTCTATAATCACATGAGGCAATCCCTTAATAAATCTTTCTCTCCCCCCCCCTCTCTCTCTCTCTCTCTCATACACACACACACACACACACACACACACACACATACACTTGCATACATCCTATTGATTCTATTTTCCTGGAGAACTATTACTAAATACAACATCTTTGGCATTTTTTAAGAAAATTACTCTGATTTTTAAAATTATTCATTATAAAAGTATCATTTTACAGAAATTTAGAAAGTTAAAAAAGAAAAAACTTGATAATTTCACTGTTCAAACCCAACTATTATTCACATTTCGTTTCATTTATTTTCAGTATGTTCCTACACGTACAATTGTTGTTTTTCAAGATGTAATTACACTGTATATAACTTTATACCATGTTTTCTATTAAATTATAGACATTTTTCATTGTTAGTTTAGTCTTCATAACCATCATTTTTAATACCTGCACAAGAGAGTGTATGTGCCATAATTGACTTAAATTCCCCCTGCCTGTTGCAAATCTAATTTATTTCCATTTTTCATTATTACAGTAATAAACATCTGCCTGCATAAAGCATTATCCATATTTAGAATTATTTCCTTAGGATATATTGTCAAAAGTGGGACAATTGTATCAAAGTTTACAGATTTACTTAAAGCTCTTGCTACAAATTTCCAAATAGTTTTCTAGAAAAGTTCTTCCAATTTATATTCTCCCCAGTAGAATATGAGAGTAGCCATCATACACTCAATGACCACCACTATTGGTCTAGGATATTTTTCAGTTTTAAAGTTAAATGAAATAGTACATCTTAGTTGAATTTGCATTTCTTCTGTTGCTAGTGGGTAATGGGGTATTTTCTGATCTCTCCATTATTAACTTTCATATATACTTCCATGGGGACACAATTACTATTATGGCTTTGTATGTTTTAATATGTTTAGAGCTGGTCATATAAAAACTTTCATTTTCCTTTTTATTGTTGTCCTTTCTGTTTACATTTCTAGACGAATTTGGGGATCATTTTGTTAAATTCCTACAAATAAAAAAATCCTTTTGGCATTGTGACAGGACTTGTTTTAATATATGAAATATTCCCGGGAATTCCTGGATGGTTCCACGGTTTCGCGCCTGCCTTGGCCCAGGGCGTGATCCTGGAGTCCCGGGATCGAGTCCCACATCAGGCTCCCTGCATGGAGCCTGCTTCTCCCTCTGCCTGTGTCTCTGCCTCTCTCTCTCTCTCTCTCTCTCTCTCTCTCTCTCTCTGTGTCTATAATAAATAAATAAATAAATAAATAAATAAATAAATAAATCTTGAAAAAATATATACGAAGTATTTCCATTGACATTCAGTAAAGTCTGTCTCAGGAGGAAGTTCACGGCCACATATATGAGGAGTGTCTGGCCTCGGAAAATCTCATGCTTCACGGTTTCCCTTTCTGGCTTCCCCACTGCAGCCAGGGGCTTTCTGCTCCAAGCAACACAACACTTAACAACGAGGTGGCCTGAACCACTGGTATGGAATTATCCTCTCACCAAGAGGACATCGTCAGGAGGGGGCTTTTCTACATTAGCTCATCATCTCCACAATGTCTCCAAAGCTTTGTGTTTTGCCATGTGGTCCATCATCAATGGGTCAGCCCTCTAGCTGCTGCAGCCCCAGATCAGGACACCATGAATTCTTGCACAGCCTAGAGCCACAGTGGGCAGAAGCTCCTTACTTTTTTAAGGAGGAAGGTCCTTCCCAGAAGTGGTCCTGCCAACTTTCCCATACATCTCATTGGACAAGTTGATGTCTTGTGACCATGCAGTCTTTATCAGTGGCTTGTAGAAGAAATTGCCCTCACTGTTTTTTTTTTTTTTTATGAGATTTTTTTTTAATTTGTATTTATTTATGATAGTCACACAGAGAGAGAGAGAGAGAGAGGCAGAGACACAGGCAGAGGGAGAAGCAGGCTCCATGCACCGGGAGCCCGACGTGGGATTCCATCCCGGGTCTCCAGGATCGCGCCCTGGGCCAAAGGCAGGCGCCAAACCACTGCGCCACCCAGGGATCCCGCCCTCACTGGTTTTGGCCACTTGTCAGTCACGTGATGGGGCTAGGGCATGGCTAGTTTCACTGAGCACTTAAGATGGTAACATAAAAATAGCATAAGAGAGTGAAGAGTGAGAGGGAGGACATGGGCTGTAGAGTAACAATGGCTACCATTGCTCAAACTGTATTTTGGAAAACAGATTACAGAGTCTAGCCTTACTCAGGTACGATACCGGTTTTGTGGGTTCTGAAGCTTATATTTTGAGGGGACAAAATATCCTATACAGAATTAGGTACAGAAGAATATTTACTTAAAACTCAGGGCGAAATGTGCAAAGCACATATTTTAAAAAACTAACAAATACCACAAAACCCACAAACACCACAAAATAATATATTTTAGTTATTTGCCCTATCCACCTAGAATAAATTTTAAATTGAAATAAACCATAATTCTAAAGAATATATAAAATTAGGTCAAACACAAAAGTAGCTCAAAGCGTTCTATTGAGCTACACAATTGTGTGCAATCAAATTAATGTTGTATTAGATACTCTGACAAACTGGTGTGCATGTGTAGAACTTTGGTCACTGGAATATTTGTGTCTTCAGAGGACTCCACTTCATCAATGGCAGTCTTGAGTGCTGTTTCGCCTGGGATGTCCAGCTTCCTCAGGGGAACTCATCAGATCTATACTTGCTAAAATGCCAAACAGGTGACTTCCTGGGCCAGTGTATTCTGTTTGGTACTTGTGGTAGCTTTCTACCCCTGTGTAATAAACTCTCAGAAACTTACATCTTAAAACAACACAAATAATTATCTCATGACTTCTCCAGGTCCAAAATCCAGGCAGAGTGTACTGGGTTCTGTTTAGGGTCTCACCAGGCAAGGAATGAGGTGTTAGCTGGGATGGCAGTTCTCTCTAGGGTTCAAGGTCCTCTTCCAAGTTCACTTGTTACACTGGTTATTGACAGAACTCATTTTCTTGCACCTAGAGGACTGAGCCATGAGCCTGATACCACTATCAACATCAAGAGGTCCTTGCCACGTGGCCCCAGTGGGAATTTCACAACATGGATGTCTGTTTTCTTCCAAGCTAGCTGGGGTTCATCTCTATGACTTTCTTTTCTGCGATCAGCCAGAGGAAAAATCTGTGCTTTCCAAGGACTTGTGTGATTAAGTTAGCCCCTCCACCTCTCCCTGGATAATCTCCATATTTAAAGTCAACTGATTTGGTAGCTTCATTGCATCTGCAAAATCCCATCACAGCAGTACCTAGATTAGTGATTGACTGAATAATTGGAGAAAGGTGTTTGTAGACCAGGACCAGGTTATAATTTTTTAAAATATATTTTGGGGCTCATCTTGCAATTCTGCCTACAGAGGCATTATTTATTACACACTTGTGACTTAGAGATACAGTAATTCTGACATATTTTATAATCTCATCCCCTTCAGGACTATAGCAGTACCTTATCATATATATTCCTAACAGAACAACTGCTATTTTGCCTAGGCATCAATAAGTACTGAGTTCTCTGTTAGTGATTTTATGTGGCAAGACTGAAAGATTTTCCAAAGATTAGTTTCTGGGATCTGCCCATTCAACCTTTGTCTTCTTCACCACCTTTGTCTGTCTTCTGATAAAAAACATGTTTGCAGGTTAGTTGACTTCAGGTTGCACGTCAGATCTCCTTCCTGCATATAGAGGCCCTCGATTCCTCATCTGCAATTATGAAATCTAGAAATCTCTGAACCAGCGCTTTAACTCAGATGGTGGCAATGACTAACTTGAAGTAAAGTAGGGCTACTTGTAGTCCCTGTTATCTCAGTATTAACTTTCATATGTATCCCTGGGGAAGTATTAGGGATTGGGTATTGTGGGTGCTGCCCAGACTCTGCTAGGAGTCTTAGGGCATAGCTTTCTAAAAATTCTAAATTCTGAAACAAACAAACAACAACAACAAAAAACCCCTAAATACTCTGATTATAAGGATTTTACTTAATATAGTGCAGACTATTATAAAAGGCTATGAGGCATCATACGGCAAAACTTTTTAATTGGCAAATAAACATGGTTATTTGCTCAGGGAAAGATGTCTTCCAACTATTCTGACATCAACTAATGTACTGCAATTCCATTTTGGCACCTCCCACCCAGAATTAATGTATACCCTACAAGTTAAAGGACATGGCTCCAAAAAGACTATCTTCATTTCAGACACCAGACACAAGTGAAATCCCTGAGCCACACACACTTCTGACCGAATGGTTACAATTTGGGGATTTCCAATGGCCCCTTCTGATTTGGCAGTTTGCTAGAATGACTTATAGAACTCAGGATGGTGTGAGATTTGTAATTACAGTTTCATTATAAAAGATGCAATTCAGGAATAGCCAAAGGAAAGTACAAGTAGGGCAAGGACTGAGAGAGTCCTGAATGCAGGGCTTCTGTACCCCCTCCCCATGAAGTCAGGACATGTCACTCTCCCAGAACATTGATGTGTTCCCCAACCAGGAAGCTCCAAAAAGCTTTGGTGTCCAGCTTTTTTACTGAAGCCCCATTATGGAGACATGACTGATTAAATTGTTGGCACATCATTAAACTCAATTTCCAGTCCCCTTCCCTTCTCCAGAGATCATGCCGGCTCAAAGTCTTAGTCTTCTAATCATGTGGTTGGTCTTTGTGGTGACCAGTCCCCATCCTGAAACTATCTAGGGGGCCAACCACGAGTCGTTTCATTAGCATAAATTCAGATGCGGTCTAAGATATGGCTGAAAAACAGACACTTCTGTCACTTGGGAAATTACAAGGGCTTCAGAAACCCTGTGCCAGGAATGTTGGACAAAGATCAGAACACTTAGGATATGACATCATTTCATGTCTGTTAACATTCCTAGAATGTTCTTCCACTAGTGGGGCCACTACCTGGATGGTCCAGTTTCTGACTCTTATTCTTCTGTTGATGTGACACCCAATAGAAAGACTCGTTGGATGTCCCCATTGGGTTAGTGCATGGCTCCAATTCCTTTTCTGTTCCTGAGTGGAGACCAAGGATATTTTTATTCAAATCATATTAATATTTTAGTAAAGACATATAAATATATACACTTGGTCAAAATTATTGCTTCATGTTTTATAATTATCATTCTGCTTTTGATTTAAATTTTCATAACATTTTCAGACTAGCAATTGCTAGCTTAGAGGAATGCCACTCATTTTTACATATTTATCTTCTCTCTAGCCTCTTTACTCATAAACTCTTATTAATTCTAAAAGCATTAAAATTGATTCATTTGGATTTTTGTAAGTACTAAATCATACCATCCTCACATAATGATATCCCTTCTTATACTTCTACCACTTATATCTGGTCAAGGCCTTATTAGGTTATCCAGGACGTGTAGAATGCAAGTAAATAACAGTTGGGGTGCTAGGAGCTTGGAGTTTGGTTTTATTCTTGATTTCAATGCAGAAACTTCTGGGATTTTATCAGAACAATATTGGCTGTTTTGAAATATACTTTGTCATGCTAATAAGGTAGACTTCAAGTTCTTACATACATAACATTTTATTATTAATAGGTGTTAAATGTATTTATGGCCATTTAACATCATTAATTTTTGCATATTATTTATTTTTAAAAAACTAGTAACAGAATGTGCTTGGTGTTTTTTGTATAAAAGTACAACTTGGAATTATTATTCTAGAATGTGGGGTTATCTGTAACAGATAATTCTATCATGTATATAAAATTTCAGTTAAAGAACCCCTCCAGATATTTTTACAGATACCTTTATTGCATAGGTTCTACTTTCAACTATTGGACTCAAGATTCTGATGCTTGCAGTAGATGGAGCCAGATAAACTCCATGGTCTACTGTAGCACTTTGTAAGCAATCAGTGAATATAATGTAATGTAATATCATCTAAATTGGTTTAGGAAACACATGTTCTACTATATCAGGGGTCAGGAAACCATGGCCCACCAGCCACATCCTACCCGTTTACCATCTGGTTTTATAAATACACTTTTATTGGGACATAATCACTTATGCCCCATTCATTTACATATATACAATGGTTATTTTCATATTATATGAAAAGTTCAGTAACTGGAACAGAGACTTTATGGCCCACATAGCCTAAAATATTTATTATTTAGGCCTTACGGAAAAATTTGCCTATCCCTGTTCTAGATACAAGCCAGTATTCTGAGAAAATAAAAAAATGAGAAGAAGGACTTCTACCATCAGATAAGCCCAAGAGTGGCATATGTCTTCATGAAAATTTAAATTTTACTCTAACAAGAAAAAAATCTGGAGTTCTTCATTAAGAACGAATACATACATACATGTACAAGCTCACTATTGCTTTACAAACTTTTTTTGAGCAACAAATCCATTTTTCTTTGAAGAATTATGCCTATCAGTGCACTAGTATCTGTGCATGCTTGATGGAAGACATTATTTCTTTCCTTATTTTCAGCAATAGCTCATTCATTTTTTCTTTTTTTTTTTAAGATTTTAATTTATTCATGAGAGACACACACACAGAGAGAGAGAGGCAGAGACACAGGCAGAGGGAGAAGCAGGCTCCATGCAGGGAGCCAGACATGGGACTTGATCCCAGGTCTCCAGGATCACGTCCTGGGCTGAAGGCGGCGCTAAATCGCTGAGCCACCTGGGCTACCCTCATTCATTTTTTCATCTCATCTCTCCCCTCCTTTGATCTTCTGATTGATTTGATAGCTTTAAAAAAAAGTATTAAAAGTACTTAAGCAGTTTAGTACTTTAGCACTAGGGGTGCCTAGGCCTAGGTAGCTCAGTTGGTTGAGCATCAGACTCCTGATTTCAGCTCAAGTCATGATCTCAGTGTCCTGGGAAGGACCCCATATCCAGCTCATGCTCAGCACAGAGTTTGCTTGGGATTCTTGTCTCTCCCTCTGTTCCTCCCCAGCTCACGTGTGTGTGTGTGTGTGTGTGTGTGTGTGTGTGTGCTCTCTCCCTCTCTGTCTCTCAAAAGACAAAACAAAACAAAAAATCCTTTGGAAAGTACTTTTAAAGCTTTACCTCTTATTTCTTTCTAATCTGTCTACCACAACAGTTATTTGTAGTGACGATGGTGGTTGCCAGAGTCAGTTTCTGTTCCTGACAATGATTATTAACCTACCTGCCATATTCCTGAAGCCGCTATGGGGGAGGTGAAACATATAAAGGCATTTCTTGGAAGTCAGGCAAAGGAGGAATGGTCCCACCCACACTTTAACCTTTGGCAAGTTCCTTGACTCCTATTAGCTGACTTTCTTCTTTTATGAACCAGAACTAGGAATACCTGCTTTACTGGATCAGGAGGATAAAGTGGGTTAATGCTTGTGATGTCACTGGCCTGATCCTGGCAGCATAACAAATGCTTACTAAGGGTCAGTGTTCTTCTACGGAATTGCTGACGCCATGGAGATATGGTTTTAGATCAAGGCTATCTGCGGGAGACAATGTATAGCCATAGGTTGAGAATATGGGTGTTAGAACCAGAGATACGTGGTTTCAGTTCCCAGGTCCTTCTTTTCCTGCCCCTGTGGCAAGTGAGTTTCTCCACCTCTCCTCCCACCTGGAAAATAAAGATAATCATGTGACAATACAGGGTTCTAATGAGGATTTAGTGAGATTACTGTGAAGAATGCTTGATGCTCTATCAGTGACCATTACTATATATATTAACATTGTGGTTGTCAAGCAATAGAAAAGGAACCAGTGAATGGGGGGGGGGGGTTGAGGAACGCAGCTTCCTAAGGTGGCCATCTACTTCCTAGGTATCCATATCTGGTTATCTAACTTCTCTGAGCTATTCCATCATTTTTATATTGTGGGTTTGAGACAAACACTATTGCTAAACATTTTAGACTGTCTTATAGCAGCAGCATATTTTCACACTCTTGGCTTTACTTTGTAATCCTGACAGTATATCTAAGTTTCTACCAAATAAGGCTTTATGATGACAATATACGTAGAGCAGAATCACTTTTTTCCTTTAGCTCTGGTCTCTTCCATGTAGTCAAATAATTTCCAATGTCTGCAAAGGGAGTCCTTGTTAGGCCCTGTTTTTATTAACTAACAAATGTTCCAACTTAATTGGCTTCTGGGCTAATGAGTTTAATTTGTCAAGGCAATTAACCAGTGTTCATGAAGTTTCTAAGTTATTCCTTGCACTTTCATCTTTGCTTGGCCTGCATTCACTGTTGTATGTGTTGGTGTCCATAGGGTTTTCTAAGCCACTGAGGATCGATGGGACAGACTCCATCACTTGCCTCGAGGCCCCTCTTGAGTTCACAGTTGAGTTTATTCCTATGCTGGACTGAAGGATTCCCTGGCTTCAAGCCTAGCCTCTAGGGTAGCCACTGGCCCCTCCCATGAATTTTTTTTTCCTTTAAATGTCTTTGGTATGATTGGAAGCACCTTTAAAAGGTAGGGGAATCTGGCCAACAAAAATCACCGGGAAAGAGCAGATTTGTCAATGGTAGAGACAAGCCAGTGATAGCAGCTCCAGGTGAAATTTGCCTCTGGAGTGACTCTGGCCTTTGTCACAACATGTTTGCTGCCCTCAGAAAGCATCAAAGTAAATTTGTGAGATCCATTGGTTCACCTGGCCCAAGTAGAATGTCCCCTCCTAGAGTAGTTACATGACATTAATTTGTGGCAAGGAAAGAATTCCATCCAATAAGACTCAAATGCAAGATTGGATCATTTTAAAAATAACTGAGAATGTCAATTGTGGTATTTAATCCCCACTAAGTCAATATGCTGAAAAATATGTGAATATGACTTCAAGGCAGATTTCTACTCTGTGAATTTTTCTTTTTTTTTTTCTCCTCTAAGTCCTTTTGGGTCAGAAGAAAAATGGGGGGTCCTTGTGCTGTGTGCAATTTACTCTGCTCTTTGCTCTCTTTTTTTCTGTTACTGCTATTATTTGTACAGGATGTTAGGATAGCAATTCTAATTCTAAGAATTTATTATAGAGAAGTAATCATATAATATTAACAATAATAATAATAATTAACAATTCTTGGGCCTTGTATCTGCCAGGATTGTGCTAAGCACATGATCTGCCTTATTTATTTCACCTTTGCAGCCATGCATTGAATTGCAGATTAGTGTCCTCCATTCCATTTTACAGAAGAAGAAATAAAGTTTGAGGGGCATAAGTGCATTGCCAAGGTCACATAGCAAGGTAAAGGAAGTAAGAGCTTCTAGTTTACTTAATTCCTAATTACTTTGATACACCATGATGTCTTTAATTGTATACTGAGTACTAAAATAAAAATATAAAAATAAAGAAATAAAAGGCTAGAAGGAGGGGCACCTGTTGAGCATCCACCTTTGTCTCAGGTCATGATCCTAGGGTCCTGGGATCCAGTCCCACATCAGGCTCCCCGCAGGAAGCCTGCTTCTCCCTCTGCCTGTGTCTCTGCCTCTCTCTGTGTCTCTTGTGAATAAATAAATAAAATCTTAAAAAAAAAAGACTAGAGACTATATATATATAAAAACTATTAATAGTGCTTGACTCTAAGTGGTGAGATAGTTTTCACTTCCTTCTTATTTTCCAAATTTTCTAAAAGATTTATTTATTTACTTGAGAGAGAGAGAGAGTGGAGGATGGGGCAAGGGAGAGAGAATCTCAAGCAGACTCTTCACTGAGCTGGGAGCCCTACATGGGGCCTGATCCCATTACCCTGAGATCATGACCTGTGCCAAAATCAAGAGTTAGGTGCTCAACTGACTGAGCCATGCAGGCACCCCAGTATCTTCCAAATTTTCTTAAATATATATATATATATATATACTCTCTCTCTCTCTTTCTTTCTCTTTAAATATTTCTCCCCAACTGCTCTTATTCCAGCAAATAGCTCCACTACCTACTCAACAGAAAACAAAGCAACCAGATAATTTCTCAGGCTTCTCTCTTTCTCTTGACCTCACAAGCCTCATCAATATAATTATGTCCTCAAATATATCTTGCTTCTCTCCAATCCCAGGGATATTATCATATCTTTCCTGACTTCTCTCACTGTCTTCACCATATGGCAGCAAGAAAGATCTTCTGAAAATGTAAATCAGAACAAGTTTCTTCCCTTCTTAAAGTCCTTATGTGGCAAGTAGAATAAAATGCAAATAAAATCCATGCCCCTGTCCCATCCAACCTTTGTATGTGTCATTGATCCCCACTTCCTTCTCCAAATTCTCTTCCTGCTATTTTTTCATCGCTCACTCAGCTTCATCAAGACATCCTAGAACATTCTCTCACATGCTGTTTGTTGCACCTGCTGTTTCCAAGGCCAGGGCCCTCATGTCCTGACTCTTGAGAGGCTGACTCTTAATAAACTCGTGTTCATTCTTCATGCTTCTATTCAGATGCTTCTTCCTCAGAAAAGACTCTCTGGTTATCCTATCAAAACTGACTTCCTATTATGTGCCCCAAGAATACTGTTGTTTTCTCCTTCAGAGCATTTCCCCCAATTTTAAATCATTTTGTGTTTCAATTTCTTTTCTTGTTCATTATCTGCCTTCTTTGAAAAGATAGACACATCATGAGGGAAGAGACATTGCCTTTCTTATTTATTCCATGCCTGACACAGACCCTGGTTCCCAGCAGTGCTCGGTAATCACTAGTAGCAGAACAGTATTGTGTTGGGAACACGAACTGCCCGTGAAGAAAGCTCAAACAATGTCAAACCATTACAAATTTACTCTTGAAACAAGGGCATGACTCTGTGGGAGTCAGGGCCCAACTGGACACCAGGGAGGCCTCTGAGTTAATTTCTGTGTGGAATACATCGTATATGGGAGCCCAACAAATGAAAATGAGCCTATCTGAGGTTTGCAAATACATTAAATCACAATAGCAACCGCAGAATGGTTTACAACCTGGAGTGGCAAAAGATTTTTTTCAGAACAGAGAGTTTGACCATGGATATTGGGCATAGTGGTAATAAAAAAACAGACTTTCAGCAGTTTTAATATCGTTTTTCAGTTGTCTTCAGATGATGGACCCTCTCGTCACCTGAATTACGATAAGCCCCTCCCGCTGCCAGGATGGACTGGGACTCCCCGACCATACACACTTCTGCAGCCTTTGGCAGCAGCTGTGCCTGTCCTGCTCTACGTCCTGCTGAGATCACTGTGACTTGGCTGTTCTCTTCTAGAAAGAGGGAATACCCAATGGCTTCCTCATTTGGTTGTTGTGAGGATTAAATAAGAAGGAAGTACAATATTTTAAATGTTTAGTAATTGCACGATGCCATTATTAAAGGTTGAGATGAACTTGTTAATCTTTTTACGTTCAGCTATAAAACAATGGTAAGGACTCTGTTGACATTTGTAAAAATGATTGGAAAGAATTTCATCTTTTTAGCCTTTCTCCTTCCGTAACAGTGCTTAGGACCTCAGAAAATGTTTGCTCAAAGGTGTGATGAAAGATCACACATTGTGTCCACCCTACCTTCCCCTAAATTGCACTTCAGATAAGGTCCTGTGGTTCCGGGATTGGTCTTAAGTAGGCAGTGAGAAAAAGAATTTTCATCTCAAGATCTGGTTTGGAGAGGAGACCTACCACTTTGCCCATTCCATCTGCTTTTGCCTTGCGTCAGCTTTCTCCTGGAAAGGTGAGGTGGACAGAGCAGGTTGCTGAGGGCAAGTGGACCAGAGTTCTAACCCCAGTACTTCTTATGGGCTGTGTGACTTTGGGCATTTCACTTAACATCTCTGAACTTAATTATTTTTGCCCACCACTGGAAGTAATATGCCCTTTTACATGGAAGTATCATGAGAATCAAATAAAATAGCATTCCATACCCAACATGATGTCTAGAACACAGTCAGTGCCCAATAAATATTAATTTGTTACTGTCTTCTTTCAAGCTCTTTTGTGGAAAGAGAATGGGAGAAGGAGGTTAAGGAGTAGAAGAGAGACAGGCTCAAAAGACAAATCATTTGATGTCTGCAGAACACAGCAGGTTTCTTGGAAAAGCCATAAAGAGCAAGAAGCAGCACTCAGCCCAGGCTGTGTCCATGACCACGGGCTCAACCCTGCTGTTTGCAGATGGGGAATTCTGGAATGGCAAATATTAGACCAAGGCAAACGGGGCTTTTGTGAATTTCTTTTGGGCTGCTTTCTGAGGAGTGTCACTTTGTGTGCCAGCTCTCCACCTCCGTCTGTTCCCTGGCCTCCGGAATGTGGCCCCCACGGCGGAGCCTGAATCGTTACCAGGGCAATGACGATGTCCTTGGCTCAGAGTGTGCTGATGTGGGCTCGAATGGCTGGTCAGGGCTTAATGACCAGAAACTCCTGATGTTCAAGGGCAGCACTGGTATTAAGATGGTATGAAATCTGGCAGCCCCACGGGGACTTGTTTGCTCCTTCCCCCCATTCAGAAATTCAATTTATTTTTTAATCTCCCAGGCATCCAGTTCAGAAGCCATAGGGCTTTTGATCATGATATTTGGTGGTGAATCTCTGACCCTGAAAGATCCTGTGATGGGCTGAATATTTGTGCCCCCCAAAATCCATATGTTGAAGTCCTAACACCAATGTGATGGTATTAGGAGGTAGGGCCTTTGGGAGGTAATTAGATTTAGATCAAATCACGAGGATGGAGCCCCCACGATGAGATTGGTGCTCCTCTAAGAGATCAGAGAGCTTTCTCTCCCTCTCAGGGCCATGTGAGGATAAGCAAGAAGCCAGCCTTCTGCAAGAATGCTCTTTCCAGGAACTGATTAGGCCAGCACTTGATCTTAAATTTTCCAGCCTCTAGAAGTGGAAATACATTTCTGTTATTTAAGCCACCCTTATGGCATTTTGTTATAGCAGCCAGAGCTAAGACACTTCCTTAGAAATGTGTGTTTGCTGGAGTCACATACACCTGGGTTCCAGCTTTGCTGCCTTACTTCACTTCTCTGAGCCTCTGTTCCCTTGAAGAGTTAGAAGGAACAGGAAAAAAAAAAAAAAAAAAAAAACAGAAAAAAAAAGAGTGTTCCACTTTTCTCTTTACTGTATAATAAACCACCTCCAAACATGGCTTAAGACAACAATTATTATCTCTCACAATTTGGTGGGTTGACTGGGCTCAGTGGGGCAGTAGTAGCTCAGGATGTGTGAAATTGCAGTCGTCCAAAGGCTCCAGAATGGCTCTTCATGTGTTATTTTATGCTGGCTCTCCTCTGGCAGCACTGTTGTGGCTGTTGACCTAAGAGCCTACATGTGGCTGCCTGCAAGTCTTCCATGTTGCCCCTTTCATCTTCAGGTTGCCAACAGAGAACTTCTCATGTGCCCAATCTCCCTCACACTTCACACACCTGATTGCTCCTGTCTCTGATTTCTAGACACACATGGAAAAGTCTCATATGGAAGACCCACATGGAAAAGCCTCTCCCAGAGAGCCTCCCCATTTTAGGGCAAATTGATTTGAGATCTTAATTATATCTGAAAAATTCTTTCACATAAGAACCCAGACTAGTGATTAATTGGAAGCTGGGAGAAGGTATGTGTACACCTGAGCCTGAAACTTTTAGGACCATCCTAGGAGTCTGCCTGCACACTATGCTTCACTCCTCTGCAATAGCAGCACCAGGCGAGACCTAAAGGTTCTGCAGATCAGCAACATCCAATAGGCAAGTGAAGTGCCCTAGCCTCCAAAAGTGATTCTCTGAGACCACCTCCCCTCTTGCCACCTCCCCTCTTGGCTTCCAGGGAAGGGAGGATTTCATCCTAAACAGTGTTGACAGTTCTCACAACATCTTCATCTTCCATGCTCCTGTGTCCTCGTTCTCACAGCTTGACAAGTGTTGTGACTGGTCAGAGGCAGAGGCAGCGGCTAATTCTGCAACCTCTTAGGAATCCTTGGGCATGATGCTTGATCTTCACCTCTTTTAGAAGTATTGTTTAGAATGCGGAGGCTTCCTAGTCCTCCAATTTCAGGGTTCAAGAAGAATCTCATCAACATTCTATGACATTTTTCCCTGGGAATAATAGAACTGTGTCCAGGGAGCAAGGAAAGGATCATCATGCCCACTCTCTGACATACGATCTTTAGAATAATAACCTATTTCTTTTGCTTGGAAAGCAATAAATAAACACCACCGGACAACACAAGTCCTTTTTTGCCTATTCCCATTATGGAAGTTCAGGGAGTCCTGAGCTGAGTTTTTGCCCCATGTAGCACCCTGGGCCAGTCATTTCTCCTCACTTTATCCTTTCCTTCCTGAGCAATATTCCCACCAATCATGGACAGAGGTTCCAATTGGGAGGAAACACAGGGAGTTCTCATTGTATTAGCAATGCTGTATTCCTTTAACGCGGTATATGGTGTTCATTATTAGTTTTCATACATTTGTGTATATCTAAAGTATCATATAGAAATTTTTTATCATGGAAAAATGTCCCCACAGAGACCTATAACATGATATTAATCTACATAAGCTGTTTTCTCTGCTGAACCAAAGAGCTAAACAGAACAAGGCATTGGTTTCTGCAACCACACACACAGTGCCTGATACAGAACTGACTCTGAAGATCTTTTTGTAGACCAAGTGCAGGATGTACTGGTAGTTTGTCAAGCAGATTTACCTTTTTCCTTCTTATTCTCCAAATTCTACCCAGGCATTAAATGGAGCTCAGCATCCCCTTGCCTGACTCTTCCCTGAGATTTTCACTGATGCATGCAGTCCTCATAGGCATCTCTATGAATGTCTATACTGTTTGCAGTCTGTGCTATAAAAGAGGGTCAGAAAAGAGAATAGAAGTGCTTTTATCAAGCACTAGGAAGTAGACACAACTTCTGTGGGGTATATATTATTCTCGTGTTAGTGTTCACTCATGCCAGGATAATATAATAAGCATCTGCTATTGACCATGTATTATAGAAAGCTCTGGAGATACAGCAATGAAAGCAAAACAGAGGAAAATATATTTTCTTCAAGGAGCTTTGAATCAAAATAGGAAAATAAGAACCAGGCTCATAGAGGTATGTGATCTCTCAACGAACCAGACTCGGCCCTCAGTACATGGCTCTGATGATCTTCACGCTAGGCAGCATTTTGGGTGTTTCCACTTTCCTTCATTTACTCTCACAACTCAACAGTATAATACGTACATATTACAAATGAAGTTGCTGTCTAAGCAATTTACATAGCTGGCAGGAGATTGTCAGGTTGAGTAGTGCCCGTAAAATGTCACATCCACCCTGAACCTCAGAATGAGACCTTATTTGGAAGTAGGATCTTTGCAGATATAGTTAAGGTGAGGTCATACTGGAGAGGGATGGGTCCTAAATCCAGTGCTGCTGTTCTTAAACGAAAGCCACTTGAAGACACAGAGGGACACACAGGAGGAAGGCTTGGCAGTGACCAAGGCAGATGGGGGTGAGGCAGGAGCAAGCTAGGATCACAAAGGATGGTGGCAAACACCAGAAGTCAGGTGGGAGGCCTGGACCTGCTCCAGAGTCTCCAATGGAGCCAATCCTACTGACACCTTGATTTCAGACTCCTGGCTTCCTGAACTGTGAGGCAATAAATTGTTGTCTTAAGCCACTTGGTTTGCAGTAATTTGTTACGACATCCCTAGCAAATGAATACAGAGGTGGAAGCCAGAGTTGGGCCCATATTGGACTCCAGATTCCAGGCCCCACCAGCCTCTCTCCTCCCTTAGAGAGGCTGAGAAGAGAATCAGCTGAAGGGAGAGGAATGTGCTTTGCAAATTTTGATGTGTTCTTCAAAGGTTGTGGACTTTTATTATTATTGTTTTAAGAGACTCTTCCCAACATCATCTAAGAATTCAGTAAAATTATATTATTAAATGAGATAGAGAACCCTTTCTCTATTGTTAAATCAACTCTTTAAAATGATATTTCCAGAATTCCTCCTGCTTTGACTTTGCTCCTCCTCTATTCAGAATAATATCTTGGTTGTCCACACCCAGTATTGTGTTAGAAAGCCTCCAAGTGGTACCTGAAGACCTTTGCCCATTCCCAGTTGTAAGAAATCACACGAGCTTGTGCGTGACCAATATGGATTGGGACAGACAGGAGCATCCTAGACAAGCTGTAACTATGTTATATACAAATGTGGTGCTGGATTTTGTTGTTGTTTCTTATCATTCAACAACAACTTAAAAAGGTATCTTTGCATGTAATGAGGTTATTAATAGAAAGAAAACAGAGTCTGCTCTCCTAAGAGGGTTTTCTCAAGGACGGAAAGGGGCTTTTGTCTTGTGTGATTGTCTATGTCCCCTCTTTTCACATCACAGCCACCTGCACACACACACATGCATGCACACTTAGACTTGCACGCATGCCTACACAGGCATATGCACACATGCTAACACATGCATATACTCCCTAAAAGGAACTACATGCTCCACATTTCCCTCAGACTTCACTCACTCACTCCTTTCCATCTTCATGGCCAACCAACCTCCTTCTACTGACCTGTAAGAATGTTAACAATAAAAGCTTTATTTGCACAGTGCTACTACATGCCAGGCATCTTTTAATCCCATGTTAGAGATGCATAAGATGAGGCACAGAAAAATTGTATGAGGTGGCCTAGCTCTTTTTCTGATTTTGTGTTATCTCTATAATCCTTTTGTATTTGTGCTCAGGCCTTCCTAGGACTTTAAATTCCACCTTAGGTCGCTGACTCCAGGATTTCAGACTCCAGCCAGACTTTGTGATCTGGGCTCACATAAACAACTCCATAATTGCATCTCTACTTGGATGTCTCAGACATCTCAAACACAAGGTGTTGGAAGCAGAACTCCCTCCTTCTCCACCTCACACATACTATAAACTGTTCCAAAGTGGTTACTACCCTCCCCCACCCCTTTGCCTCTCAGTAAATATACCACCATCCCTCCACACAGTTGCTCAGTCCAAAAACAAAGAATTTCTCACGATTTTTCCTTTCCCATCTCTCCTCCCCCAATCACACAGGGAGGCAAGTCTTGTCATTTATAAAACCTTCCAAATTACCCCTAACTGGTCTATGTTTTCCGATCTTTGCTCTTGTCCAGACCCACTAGGAGATAAGAGTCTCCTGACTCGTTTCCTTACTTATACTTGGTTCAGAGAACCACCTGAAAACCAAAATCCAGCCCAGCATTTCCCCAAATAACACTTAGTACATCATGTAGTCAAGGAACTGGCTTTACCAATCAGTCTTAGAAAACTGGCTAAGGATAACATCAGATGCTATTTTCGAGATTCCTGTGGCCACCAATCTGATAGCTTGAAAATAATGAATGGTGGGAATGGAATGAGCCTCATGAAGTATCTCCTTTGCATGTTCCTAAACGCCAGGGCTGTGCCTGACCATCAGGCCCCTGCTCCACCATTAAGCCCTGGTCAGCATGAACCAACCTCATCCCCCCTAGGGACCACTGCAGGTTCCGCCAACATAGCCACATTCCAGAGATGAGAGGGCAGAAGCAGAGCCCATGAAGCAATGTTAGATGTAAGAGGGCCTCATTGGTCATAGTAAAGTGATTGGATTTTATGCTTAAGCAATGACAGAGATAGGGAGCCTGTGTAATCCTTCCCAGCTCAGATGAGCAGATCACCATGGAAGTTTGGTCTTGTAGGATGGCAGAGCCACAATGTCCAAATCCCAACTTGAAGGGCAGGTTGGGGAACAGGTATGAAGGCAAGGTCCTGGCATGCAAACAACAAAGAGCAGGATACAGAACATTACTAGAATGAATGTATGGAAAGATCAATTGGGTCTGCCTAAGAAGTATTCCTGGACAAAACCATAGAATCAACTACCAAGTCTTTCTCCAAGGCACTCCTCAAAGAAACTTGAAAGCAAGCAGGGGGAAAAAAGCCAGGGGTAAAATCAGAACTTGAGTTGGAGGGAAGAAATAAGACTGTGATATGGTGGCTAGAGGAAGAAGGTTTTTCCAAGCTCTCCTTTACAATGGGAGGTCGGTGTGGCAAATACACTGTGGCATAGCTTACACAGGTGAATTGCATGGGGTAGGGGGACAGAGAACCAGGATGGAGTCTTCACTCTGACATTAATAGCTAGGATACCTTGGGAGAGACAGTCCCACTGAGCTCCAATAGCTTCATGTGGAATGGGATTACTGGGGTTCTTTTTTAGTAGTTAAATTGCAGTATTCTAACGAAGAAAGAAGAAAGAAGAAGAAGAAGAAGAAGAAGAAGAAGAAGAAGAAGAAGAAGAAGAAGAAGAAGAAGAAGAAGAAGAAGAAGAAGAAGAAGAAGAAGAAGAAGAAGAAGAAGAAGAAGAAGAAGAAGAAGAAAGAAGAAGAAGAAGAAGAAGAAGAAGAAGAAGAAGAAGAAGAAGAAGAAGAAGAAGAAGAAGAAGAAGAAGAAGAAGAAGAAGAAGAAGAAGAAGAAGAAGAAGAAGAAGAAAGAAGAAGAAGGAGGAGGAGGAGGAGGAGGGGAAAGGAGAAGGAAGAAAAAGGAGAAGGAGGAAAAAAGAGAAGGAGGAAAAAGGAGAAGGAGGAGGAGAAGGAAAAGAATAATAATTTCTGGAGAATTTGACATTGAAGCAATTTTTAAGGAGATCATGGAACAATCCTGATTTTTCAGATGGAGAGAACAGCCATGTGGAAAGTACAAGAGCCAAGAGCATGGACACACTGGTGTAGACCAGGGCTCCAGATCTGGGGCCGGGAGATGGGTTGGTTTGGATGTGGACCTGGGGCCTAAGAATCAAATTCAGTCCAGATCATTGGCAGTGTTACAAGAGTCAGATTCGGAGAGGAAGGACACATTTGGAGAGGGGATGGCATTGTGATAGGAGAGCAAATGCTCACTTAAAGGAAGGGGATGACACAGAGGAAGAGAGCTTGCAGTCTGCTCCTGAGGTTTCCTGTGGGTGTCATGGGTTCTGCCCTGGGCCCCCACAGCCCTCTGCACTTGTCCCTTCCTCAACACAACCTACAGCCACCACATTGCATTTATGTTCTTAGCTGATGCCAGAATCCAGCTTTCTGTTTAGGATACTCAGAACAGAGACCAATTAAATGTTTTTTAAAAGTTGAAAAGCACCTGTAGTCCAATCATCCAAAAATGCCTCAGTAAACCATCTGATGGATGCCCTTTGGGCATCTTTTCCTGTGTGTGCTTTTGGGTATTTGTGTGTACAATCAAAACCAGGCTCACAGTATACACATCCTTCCCTAGTCTGCTCTTTTCACTTCATAATCTCTGCATTGGGACTAATGCCGATGTCCACACATATCCATCTATATCATAGTATGTGGTGGCTGTCTGGTGTTTCATGGCATAGTTTAGATAACCACTCCGTGGACTTTGAATTTCAGGTTCCTCCTAATATTTCACTTTGATAAATAAACTGCAATGAGTACTCCTGTATTCATACTTTTCACATTGGTCTAAATATTTCCTTAAGATAAATCCCCTGAAATATTTTTTTAATTAAAGATATATATGCAAATTATAAGTTCTAAGGACTTAGAATACACTGCCAAATTTTTCTTTGGAAAGTTTCTCTCTTGTGTGGTATCTGAAGGTGCCTATTTCCCCACAGCCTGGCAAACCCTGGGGATTATCATTCTTTTTTCTCCTGACCTAGTAGGCAAAAAATGGTATTTTGATATATTATTGTAGATTGTGTTTCTTCCATTATTGATGAGATTAAACTTCTTAATATGTTTATTGATCATTTATGTTCTTTTCCTTTTGAAAATGACCAGTTAGTTCATTTTCTCTGCCCATCTTCTCCTTTCTTTCTTTCTTTCTTCCTTCCTTCCTTCCTTCCTTCCTTCCTTCCTTCCTTCCTTCCCTCCCTCCTTTTGTTTGTAAGTAGACTCCATGCCTAGTGTGGAGCTCAGTGCAGGGATTGAACTCATGACCCTGAGATCAAGACCTGAGCTGAAATCATAAGTTGGACACTCAACCAAGTAAGTCACCCAGATGTTCCCTACCTATCTTTTTATTGGGGTTATTTACCTTTGTTTTTGAATGATATAAAAATATTTTTGTGAAGATAAGCCTTTGTCATTTCTATTGCAAAAATATTTCAATCCAGTTTGTCTTTGTCATTTTTAACTTTGTTTATGGTATTTTAATCGTTCAGAATCTGTTTAGTGTGATGTAGCCATATTTAGCCTTCATTTCTTTTATGGTTTCTGCCTTTGGGGTCATGCTTTGAGAGTTGGTCCCCACCCTGTGATTACGTAAATGCAAACCAGATGTCAGCGCAGTCACAGGCACTCTGTCTGTAGGAAGCTCCGCCCATTTGCCAGTTTCCATAATAAATCCACTCACACCGGTTGTTTTCTGGAGATTGAGGGAACACATACAGGTGGGGCTTCAGGATGAAGGACACATCACTATTAAGTGCCACCACCTCACTATCAGGGTCTCTTCTTGCCAAATCTCCTTTCCATTTCTCTCTAGTGAGCACCAAATTTCTTTTATTATGCAGAGCGATTAATCACTCATCTTTTGATACTTAAGCCTTCCTTGAGGATCTTGACCTGTAACCCAAGCAGCTGATCAAGCATTTCTTCTAAATTAATATTCTGCTGCCTTCCAAAAGATTGTGGTGAACACATGTCTTTCCAACTATTACATAAATATGTTGCTACATTCTCCTCTGGTGATTTACAGTTTTATACCTAACATTTGAGTTTTTCTGTTATTATTTGTCTCTGGACTATCAAATTGCAAGATGGTTATTGGAACTCTTACCTCCCCTAGCCCCCAGCAATGACTGGGAGCCTTAGCAGGGTAGCAGGTGTCTTTGTTCCTTTTTGTATCTTCTGTTGTTTTCACAGCACCAGATGCATAGTAGGTGCTGAATAAATAAATATTCACTGAATGGGGAAGGAGCAGTGAGACATTGTTGAGGCCGGAGTTGGAATTTCCCCAATTCAAATGAGGTTTGCCCTCTCCAAATGAAACTCAAGAACTTTCTCCACTAGACTGATTAGAATTTTCCACCTTTGTTTAAAGTGCTCTGTAGGGAGAGATTCATTTTAGCTTGCCCTGGATCTCCTTTCCCTTCTTTTGGTAACTCCACCCTGATTTCCCTTTGAATAGAAGGTGAGCAGGGATGGGAGTGTGACTTAAGCCAGACAATGATGGGTACCCCAGGACTGGTAATGGAAGTTTCAGGAAAGAGATGCTCTTCTTTGGCTGCGGGTTGGGGGGGGGGTTAATGTACTAAACTGATAATAATGTGGAGAGATGGTCTCTAATGACTGTCTTGGTCAACCTGCAGAAATAAGCCAATCTAGAGGAATGCAGAACTGGGAGATGAAGACAGATTTTTGCAAAGATTGTTTGAACATTGGCTCTAGCCTACATATTTCATTATGAAAACAAATGCATTTCTCTCTTGGCCAGTTTGGGCTTAGATTGATGTCTCTTGCACACCCCTCCCCCCAATATTGTTCACAATCTTGACTAAAACAGACTA
This sequence comes from Vulpes lagopus, assembly GCF_018345385.1. Taxonomy (NCBI): domain Eukaryota; kingdom Metazoa; phylum Chordata; class Mammalia; order Carnivora; family Canidae; genus Vulpes; species Vulpes lagopus. The sequence continues at coordinate 125,445,502 of NC_054827.1, read as the reverse complement.
ATGTCTAACCCCTGTAACAGAGACCATGACTTATAACACAAAGAAATTAAAATCATTGACAATCTTGTCATTGTTCCCTGGTCTATCCCTGGGAGCTTCCTAGGATATACTAGAATCCGTAAATCAGTATCTTCTTAGAATAGAGCGTTAAGTAGGATTGATTGAACCTCCTGCTATGCATCATGCACTGTGAATACATTTGTTACCTCTATTCTTTCCACCCATTATGTAATACTACTCATGAGGCACTGAGGCTTTTACTAAATCATATCAGATGTACTAGCCACACAGGTGGTAACTGAGCAGCAGTTGTGTGGTGGTTACGAGAATGGCCTCTGGAGCTAGTCCATTTACACTTGATGTCTAGTTCTGCTACCTAATTTCTGCAAGACGTTGGAGAAATAATTACTTAAATTGTATGTGCCTCACTTTCCTCATCCCTGAATAATGATAATAATAGAACTGCTTTATAGACTTGTTCAAAGGACCCAATGAGATCGTATAGACAACAGAGGTTAAAATTGGTGCATGCTCAACAGGAAATTAACTATTACAGTTTCTTGGTCTAAGTAAGCTAGACTGGGCAATCAGAAGCTCATATTGCTACGAAAATCACACTGTCACTGAGATACTCCATAAATAACTCTAAAATCATTTTAATACAGTACTACCACGACCCACCACATTCCCCTACTTCTTTATCATCCTGACCACAGAACAGAAAAGATGTGAAGTTTGAGGTGCTGGTATGATCTTTTCCTCAGAGTAGGGGAATGTGTCTAGTAGAGTATGTGTGAGAGAGACTGTATGTGTGTGTGTGACAGAGAGAGATACAGAGACAGAGAGAGACAGAGGACTGATAACTTTACTTAGGCCTTGAATCAACTCTTAGCAGGCAACTTGGTCTTTGTGTTTCCCATTTATGGGAGCTAATAAATCTTGCTTTCCTTCAAGCAAATTAGGTAGGACCTCTGTCAAAACTGAAATGGACCAACAGGTACAGACCCCTAAATTTTTAAAGGAATGTATAGATGAATATTACTCTCCCCAACTCCTGATGAATTATATCTTTCAGCCAGAACAGAACGCAATTCATTTCTTTCATTCATTCATTCATTCATTCATTCATCCATTCACTTTACAAATTCTTATTGATTATCTATTCTGTGCCCACATGATTTCATTATTTCTGCACTAGCTATGACATTAGTGTGATGATCTCACTTTGGTCACTGTAAGTCCTTCTTTCCTTCATTGGAAAATAGTGCTAAGTATCCCTAAATATCCCTTGTTGTGGTGACCAAATAAGACTTAGAGTTTGAAAACTCTGAAGTGCTCTATAAATATGGGATGATAGCTCCATGTTCTGGAAATTTGAGTAAGGGACAATATTTCTAGTATTATTAATGCTGATTTTATATCTCCTTTGGGAAGCAGGTAGAATAGAATGGCTAATTAAAATGTATGTGGTAAATTAAACTCACCACAAGGACTCCATATGTGAATTAGCACAGCATGTCATGTGGTGGCAAACACGTAAGTCTGAAATTATCGATTATGTGAATTTTTTTCATAGACTTACTATGAAAGATTTACAGGAATTCTTTCAAAGGCAGAGTAGAGCAATAAAGTACATTTCTTGTCACTGCAAAACAAGGTAGAACATGGTAAGCATAATAGTAAATTTTAAAATGCCCCTTTTAAGCATTTACTATGTGCTAAGCACTGTGCTAAGAAATTTGTACATTTTTCTCAATTAAATTTCACACTCCCCTGTAAGTTTTCCTTATTTTAGCTGAGGAAACCAAGGGAAAGTTACAGATCCAGTCCCAAATCAAGGCACTTATTGATGAAGGGACAAGTCTAGGGTAAATTTGGTTTTCTCTCTTTAAAAATAAATAAATAAATAAATAAATAAATAAATAAATAAATAAATAAATAAATAATAAATTTATTTGAGAGAGAGAGAGAACAGGGGGATCCCAGGCAGAGGGAGAAAAAGTCTCAAGCAGACTCCCCACTGAGTGTGGATCCTGATGCAGGGCTTGATCCCAGGACCCTGAGATCATGACCTGAGCCAAAACCATGATTGCATGCTTAACTGACTGTGCCACCCAGGCACAGTGCCTTAGAGTAAATTTGCTTTTCTTAAGTCCTTGGGAAGCCTTTGTAGAAGGTGTAGAGTCTGAAGTAAGTATTTTAGAGTTGTAGAACTTGGGCTTGGAAAGGAAAGTGGGGAGGGTGGCAGGAGATGGGTGTGAACAACACAAAGAAAGGCATGGAGACAAAGAGCAGGATGTATGAGTGGGACACAGAATGTAAAACTGATTGAGGAACATGTTGTTTGAAAATAAGAGAAAATGAAGACTGAAAAAATATCTTTGGGACAGACCTAGAGGGCTTTGAATGGCAGGGTCAAGAGTCTAAGCTTGTTTTCTAGGCAATGGAGAGAATTAGAATGTTAAAACCATGACATGGCATCATTGAAATGCTACCCAAGGGGGCCACTCAGCCTGCCACATGCAGAGAGAGTAGGACAGAGAGACTGAGTAGGACACTACCCTAGCACTGCAACAAGACAGATTTTGTGACTACAAGTGAAACGTGAAGAGGAAATTTGATTGTCAACTCCAAGAAGATGTCTTTCTGATGACCTATTTAAGACATTTGGGTTTTGTTTTCTGGCTTTGTTTTTGCAGAGAATCAGATCTCTGGCTTAAAGTCTAGTAAAGCATGTGATTGCCTTTAAGATTTTGCAAACACACAGGGAGAGAAAAGGCTACCCTCCCTGCAGCTTCTTGAGATTTCCTCATCCAAAGACTCTCTCTTCTTGCCAAGAATGTGCATGATTTGAGCCAGCTAGTTCTGGCAATGTTCCCTTATTCCTCTTGGAGCCCCACCCCCAGCAGGGCTCTCACCGGAGCACAAACTCCATCCAAAAGTTAGAAAACCTGCCAAGGCCTCTGAGCCTCCCATATGATCCCACTCCCTCCCAGTTCAAGTTTGGCCTTCTGACTGAAAACTGAATATTTTGGATTTTGAAGAAAACATGCTCTGTTTCCCCCGATGGCATCTCCAGTGTAAAGGGAAATAGACTGGCCTTTGTTACTTTGTCCACGGTAGAAGGTTACGGGCGGTCCCAAAGCTGGGGGCGGGGTTAGTGGCAGGAGGTAAGGTCTGGTCAGTTGACTTAGCATAAGGCCTGCATTGTCCTGGTGGCCTCTTGGAGAAACAAAACTTTTCAAGGAGCAGAGCTGCCCACTTGGGCTCAGAGCCTAGTGGGCCTGATTACCCAGCACTTTCTCATGAATGTTTCTCATCTTCTAGGACCTTCTTGGGCTTTGAACATAGCTACCACATTGATATGCAGGGTGGCATCCTCCTCACATGGAATGTTTTGTGAAACAAAAGGCAAAGCAGAAGAACCTCCAGAATCTAAGGCTACTTGTGTAGGCAGCTGATTTGTAAAGGCAGGAACATGGAAAATTCACCATTGGCTAGAAAGCATTGATGAAAACCCTGCTCTGGGACAGCCACTGGACTTGGCACAGCTTGAATTTGAATCCAAGACCATCTGCCCTGAACTCACATTGTCTCTACCACCCCCATGTTTTGTTTCATTTATTTTTGTCCAGTAGTAGAGTCTTATCTTCAAATAAAATCTTACCTAGAGTGCAAATATGCAAACTATATAAAACCACAAGTGGCATGCTAGTATAAACAGAACTGATTTGTTTAAACTTATAATATAAAATTGAAAGACAGTGAAACCAATGAGTCTTTTCTAATTAACACAAAAACATTAAATTTGAGGGCAGAGACAACAGAGTTCTCCATGAGCTTCAGAAGCTATTTTTGAATTTTGTTTTTGTTGCACAGAATTGAACAAACGTCTTTTCTACCAGATACATAGCTACAAAGGATTGGCAATTCCTAAATAGCTAATCTTAGAGTCTCAGCATGCTCATTCTTCAGAAAAACTAATCCAAATATTACTGAGCTGAATTACTATTAATTTTTAATTATGAATCCTCATTTTAAAATTATTTTATTTTATTTTGAGTCAGAGAGAGATCACGGGGGTGGGGGGGCAGAGGGAGAGAGAAAAATCTTAAGCAGGCTCCATGCTGAGCACAGAGACCAACTTGGGCCTCAATTTTATGACCCTGGAATCATGACCAGACCCAAAATCAAAAGTCAGACACTTAACCAAGTGGGCCACCCAGGCACCCCCACATTTTTTTATCATAAACATCTAAGGTCGGGTCAGTAGTCCTTAAAATGTATAGTTGTCTGAGAAATTTGTGATGTTGGGATTGTTGTAATGATGCCAAATCTTATCTTACAACTTTCCTTGCCCAATATATAATCCTGTTAAGACGTGGTGTATAAGGCTTCCTATATATACAGTTTTACATGAAAGGAACAGATTGAACCTGAGTTGAAAAGAAAAAGAAACAAATGAGAAACAAGAGGCTTTCCAAATCAGCGGTACATTGCAAAAGATTCAGATACACACATCAAAACACCAGGAAAGCTTTACTACAAGGCCTTCCCCAAAGTGAGATAATCTGGCACCCCAAAGTAACTCACTGGTGGCCTCAGTGGAGTTAAAGTTTAATCTGGATGGCATCTAAATGTGTGTTATTTTATAGCAACAATTTAACACGCATTGAAAAACATGTAAGAAAAATAGTTTAGAACTACTTCCGGAATTCCTAAAGCAGTCTCTTAAGAAACTGCCCTCTACTCTCCAATATTGCCATCATAGTGCCTGAGTTGCTCTCAAATACAAGCCCAAGAAAGTGCCAGAGATTTAGACAAGTCTGTTGTTGGTGGGGCAACATGAACATTTACTTAGCCATCAGTTCCTGAACAATCATGTCACAATAGGAGCCACATTGATGCACAGGTAAGTGGACATGGTCTCTGGGGGCTTCAAGTATGGATTCATTGACTCAACAATTATTAAGCACCTACCAGATGCTAGCTGGTGCTTTAGGGGCATTTAGAGATGTACCAGTGAACAGAAGATAAAAACATCCCTTTGCTTGCACCATACAAATTCTATTTGGAGGAGCCAGCCCTTATATTCTGGGAGGACAGGTATGAGGAGAAGATACAATAAGATGATAAAATGCACACACATGTTCACACACACCAAGTCCAATCAGGTAAAAGAACAATAAAGAGGAAGAGGGAGGTTCAGGAGAACGAAAAGAGGATTTTGTTGCAGCAAATGGCAATGTAACTACTTTAGGCTGAGCATCAAGAGGCCTCTTGGAAAATGTTTACACATGCACACACAAACACACCTCTTTTTATCATGGAAATTTTTAAGCACACGCAATATAATGGATTCCCATATACCCATCACCCAGCATCCATAGTTATCAACATTTTGGCAATCTCCTTTCTTTTACCTCACTTCTGCTTCCTAGACTTTTTGCTGTTGTTGGAGTATTTTGCAGCAAATCCAAGACATCACGTCATTTTCCCCATAAACACTTCAGCATTTCTAACAAAAAAGGACTAAAACAGCAAAAACAAAGTCATCGTATTATTAACACACCTTAAAGTTGAATGTTTCTTAATGTCACTTAGTACCAAGATGACAGATTTACACTTATTTTCTCAATCATGTCTTCTTATATTTTGTTTGGCTGAATCAGGGTAAGATATGGGATTTAAACTGAGAATCGAATGCAAGCAGGAGGTATAAGAAGACACATGGAAGTGCTACCAGAGCACAAGGAGCAGAAGGTGACAAGGCCTGTTATGGGAGCCCATGTGGCATTTGTGGAACCAAGAGGAGACCAGTGTAGCCCAAGCACAGTCCACAGAAATCAGACCTGCAGTAAAAAAAAAAAAAAAAAAAAAAAGGTAGCCACTAAAACTGGAAGCCATCAGTTCTTAGGGACAAGAGTATGATTGATATTATACATAGCTCAAGGTCAAAGTCAAGGAGATTGACATGGCTTATAAAGGGATGTGAATGTACAGAGGACAGAGGCTCATGGAAGCCTCTGAGAGGATATAAATTAAGTAAGACTTCCTGGAAGAGGTCTTGAAGTTCTACAGAATCTAGAATACAATTCTACAGCCCTCTATTTATGCAGAGAACCTAAATTCAATCACTCTCATGGTCCCGGCAAGTAAGGTAAATGAGTGGAAACTGTGGGAATACAAGAGGGCATGGTGGGGACTGGGAAGTACTGAGTGAAACATTCATGTCCCATCTGAAAGGACCTGCCACCCCTTAGGCACTGACCAATTGTTGCCATGAAGATATCCTATCTTGGAGTTGTAGTGTCTTTTGATTCTTATTGTTTTATAGCTGGAAATCCACAATTTTCTATAAAATATTCTGATTTTTAAAAATCTAAGCAACTAATTTTATAAAACTCTTCATTTATTTGAAGTCTTCTTGATCTGGCCATTGGTTTACCATTTTTAGTTGCCATATAAAATAGTAGTTAAGACCCTAGGCTGAGGCAGTCTGCCTAGTTTTAAATCCTGGGTGGATCCTGGGTGGCTCAGTGCCTACCTTTGGCCCAGGGTGTGTTCCTGGAGTCCTGGGATCGAGTCCCACATCGGGCTCCCTGCATGGAGCCTGCTTCTCCCTCTGCCTATGTCTCTACCTCTCTCTCTCTGTGTCTCTCATGAATAAATAAATAAAATCTTTAAAAAAATAAATAAATCCTTGCTCCACTACTTCCTGGCTGTGTGATCTTGGGAAATGTTTTAATTTCTCTGAACCTCAGCAAAATGAAGATAATAGTTGCTCTGTAGTTGGTTGAATGGTGGCCCTCCAAAAGATATTCCATGTCTTCATCTCAATCCTTGGAATCTGTAAATGTAATATTATTTAGAAAAAGGGACTTTGCAAGTGTAATTAAGTTAAGGATCTTGAAATGAGACCATCTGGGATCCTGCAGGTAAGCTCTAAATCTGATTACAAGTGTTCTTGTAAGAGGCACACACGGGAGGGTGGATGTGAAGACAGGCAGAGATTGGCGCCAGCCACCAAAAGCTGGACAGGGTATGGGACAGATTCAGATGCCCCTACCAACACCTTGATTTCAGATCTCTGGCCTTTAGCACTGTGAAAAAAATTCATTTCTGTTGCTCTAAGTCACAAGTTGGTGGTCATTTGTTGTGGCAGCCACAGGAACCTAACACACCCTCCTTCCCAGAGATGTGAGGTTGAAATCAGATGCTGGCACATGGGGTAGACTTAGTAAAGGTTAACTCTTCCCCTTAATTGGTTATTTCCTGTTAGATGGTATGAATGTCACCCATCTGGTTGGTTATGGACAGAGGAGAAATTACCGTGAAAATAAGAAACTTCTGCCTCAGCCGCTCTCTTGCATGAACTCCTTACAAGGTATTCTTCATGTTCTGTTTCTGCAAAAATTGCAAAATTTGTATTCTTTTTTCCCAGACAGGCTGCCAAACTGTGTAAACTTCAGGGTCTAGCCCAGGTTGTTGGTCGCGAGGACTAAAAGTCTGGGCCCCTTGGTCTACCACCAGGTATTATTTATCAGGCACTTACTATGTACCAGGCACCGTGAATCTGTTCAAACTCAGACCTGGAAGTGGAGGGAGAAGGAAGGAAAGATTGTGGTTCTTCACATCACCCTGATTTCTGCCCCAGCTCTGATGTTCCAAAAAGCCATATTTGTTTGTGTCTTGCCTCATGCCCCCAGAGACGTGAAGTAGATCTCAGGAAACATTCAATCAGTACAACTGCAAATCTCAAAAATAAAAGTGGAATCAGTTAAAATATTGACTTTAACAGGGGTTTTGTGGGGATCCCTGGGTGGCGCAGCGGTTTGGCACCTGCCTTTGGCCAAGGGCGTGATCCTGGAAACCCAGGATCGAATCCCACCTCGGGCTCCCGGTGCATGGAGCCTGCTTCTCCTTCTGCCTATGTCTCTGCCTCAATCTCTCTCTCTCTCTCTGTGTGACTATCATAAATAAATAAAAATTAAAAACAAACAAAACAAAAAAAACAGGGGTTTTGTGGATGCAGTTGCCTCTGCCCCATCATCTATGAACACAAGTACAAGTCCTAAAGCCAGCAAGGGTGGGGAGGGTCCTGCACAGAGAGGAAGCACTGGGACCCCTGAATGCCACTGGTGCTCAGCAGCTGGGGTGTCAAAGGGGCTGTATGGCAGTTGCTTAGACAGTGAAGTGGTCAAGGGTAAGGGTCCATGGGATGTGGATACTTGCTATGGAACTTGGATTTCACCTGTGGAAGCCAGGAGGCACTCAAGGGTCGTTAGCATAGTGGTGACAGGACCGGATTCACTGGTGGTACAAGGAGTCTTTCAAGACTTTACTTGTGTGATGTGCTTTCAGATCCTTGCAAGGCTCTCTGTTCTTCTTTTATACCTTCTCCTACATCTGGTTGTCTTACTTTTATGCCTCTCTCTATACCTGGTAACCCAGAGTAGCCATGTGACCCAAGCTAGATCATCATTTTCTCTCTACCAATGCTGAGTGTTATATGGCAGGGATGGGTGATGGTTAGAGTCAAGCTCTCTGACAGTAGCCATAGGAGAGAGGTTCACCAGCTCTTACTTCCCAGGCCCCTGGAGCTACTCTGCTCCCTGTCTCTCTTGTGGCTCAGTTGTTGATCCTCAATTCTGTAAGCTCCTTGTGTGCTGAAGGGAGAACCCATTTCTGCTATTTGTCATTAACCCTTGGGCATATTTACTCCCAGACCTAACCCTTAATCTTTCCCTCCACACCTGGCTAATGATTTGACTCCATTAGTTAGTTTCAGATTTTGTCACTTACTAGTAAATAATGGCTGTAGGAAGAGAAGACTGGATACTTAGAAGTCATTTACCTGTTAGTGTTAACCCCTGTTTGAAGATGTATTTTGAAAGTTGTACAAAGACAAAGAGGGAGCATGGATGATGCTCTCATGGATGATGAGAATATATCACTAGTTAAGAAAGGAAACAGAGGTTCCTAGAAAGCCCACTGAACAGATTTCAGATTTTTATCTAATGTTAATATCATCTTTTTTATATCCTTCTGTCTCTTATTTCCCTTTCCTGACAACCTCCGATCTTACCCAGAACTTCTGGGTATTTCTAAGAAATTCTAGATGGTCTCTAAGAGAAGGCTATATTTCAAATAACTTAGACTTCCATGCAGAGGGTCATGTCTTTCACATGTTTCTATAGGTGGACACTTCTAGGTCCAGAAAACCAGCCATAACTCCCAACAATCAACTCCTTCGAGGATTAGTGCTTACACAGAGCTATGCTCACCACCTGCAAGGTTCACCCATTGGCCATAAGCTTTTCTTCTGAAATAAGTCTGAGAATCATCCACATTTATCCTTAAATTTTAAACATTTGAAAATAGCAATCAAAGGAGCTTAAAGATTTTTCCGAGTAAAATGTGTCTAGGTGTCACAAGGAACACTTCTTCATTTGTGAGCCCCTCCCCCCCATGCTGGATTATTTCTTCACTTTGTCATTCTCTCTTTGGAAATGTAAGGCCTTGAACTAGACAGCGAATTCATTCGAGATAGGGTTTAATCAATGCAGAACAATGTAGGCTTATCACTTCCTTTGATCTAGAACTTAAACTCCTAGTGATGTTACCTATTTGGTTAGCTTTCTAAATAGTAGTTTTGTTGCAAGTTTGGTTTATTCACACAAAAGGCAAGTAAGGAATTAAGAATGTAAATAGAAAAAAGTCATAAAAAGCTCACATGCTATGCCAGGGTAATTTTGACTTTTACCTACAGATGATGGAAAGCATGATCTATAGCTAAACTAGATCTTGAGTCCTATAGATGCTTTATTCCCAATCAAAATATAGGACTTTCCTTTTGCCCTGCCTGTGTCCTGGAATGGAGTCACTCCCTGCAGGAGCTCTCCACTAGGGAGCGGCTAGTCATCAGTGGTGCTGTCTTCCTCTGTCCAAGAAGATTCCCATTTCTTATTTTTAAGCATAGCTATATTCATTCATTCCATCTTTTAATTAAAAAAAAAAAAAAAAAAACCTGAAATGGAGAGTCTTGCATTTAACCCTGACCAATCTCATGATGTTGATTTTACTGTGGCTTTTGTCTCTCGAGGTCATTTTGAATTTTTATTCTGTCATTTACCCTATTTTCTCTCCCTCTCAGGTTTGTTTCACTTCAGATTTTCCCATAAGCCTTCTATGTTTTTCCCAAGGCAGAGGAGCCTGGCACAATTCAAGTACTTCAGAAATAAATAAATGTCAGGGAGGACTTGACTCCTACTGGCCATGGAATTGTGGGATGTGATTCAAGTTACCAAGATTTCAAGGGGTGGAGGGATCCCAGATGATAAGTGGGTTACCCTTGGGAAATGTGAGTTCAAACAGAATTGCAAAGGCATACTGATTTGGTCTCCTGCTAGGAGACCATTAACATGCTGAGGCCATGGGGACCAGAGGAAAGAGTCATAAATGTAGGGGCAGAGTGAAGGGGCAGTGAAATTAGATGCAGCTACTCCCAAGTCCCCCAACTCTGCTCTTACTCTTGGTCTAGCAAAAATCCTCTCTGCTTGCTCCCCCTTTATGCTACAGGGAACAGGAAAGTCAGCATTCTCCCTGTGTTGATGCCATTCATGGATTGAGAATGGCTTCCAGAGATCACTGCCCTGTTATATGTTATTGCCAAGCTGACCAGCTAAGGTCATCCACTCTGAAATCAAAATCACTTTTGATTTTTTAATGGTCTGGTGAGACGTGCTGAGGAAATTCTCCACACTAAGATATAGCATCCAAACACTGTGGAAGTGGAAACTGCCCTTGGGCCAGTGTGGGGAGATCTGTGTGAGCCCTCATTCCTTTCTCACCAGGGCAACTCCACTTCTATGCATGCTCTGTGTGGGATTTCTGCATTGAATTTTACCTTAAAAATGGGTTCTGCATTTTAAAAAGGACTTGAAAATATCTGTTCCTTGGTACTTGGAAACTCAATCTGTCTCCTAATTTGTCTTTGGGTGGGAGCAGAGGAAGATAGATTATTTCAGGAAAATATTGACTCTGCCCACAGATAGCCCCTAGGTTCACCTGCAGGTAGATGTGTCACAGCCACATTTGTTATTTGCAAGAGAGAAAAACTTTCTTTAAGCATACCTAACAATAAGGAGCCTTCACTGGCTTATTTAATTGAAAAGTTCAAAGGGTAAATTGCTTCAGGCATGGCTGGATCCAAGTGCTCAAAGGCTATAATCAAAAGGTTATCCCTCTTCACATCCAGCTATGCTTTCTTTAGTGTTGGTTTCTTAATTAATCATGTTCATATGACCAATTTCAAACCAATCATCTTGTTCAGAAGAATGCTAACTGGCCAACCTGGATCATATGTTCACATTTATGAGGAGGCAGATAAGTAGAGAAGGGGCAGTCCCTAAAAAGAAAAGAAAATCTGTTACTGGAATAAAAGGAAAGAATGTTGGTGGACAAAATGATAAAGTGTATCCAGTCAAAAAAGAACAGAGATCCCAGAAATTAAGGCACACACATATATAATCTAACATAAGGATGGGGACAGCATGGCTGATCAGTAAGGAAATCAGTGAGAAGCTACTTAGTAGCATTGATAAAATGGTTATCATACTGGGAGGGAAAAAAAATGTTAAACTGAATCACTACCTCACACCATATACTACAAGTGAATTTTAGATGAATTAGGAACCCAAGTACCAAAGTAAAAACTTTAATGTAATACATTGAGGAATATATTTCTCCATTTGGGGTAGAGAAAGATTTTTTTTTTTTTAAGACACAAAAGCTCTAACTACTTTGTCAGAGACTGACAAAGTACATATAATTAAGAAACTCTATTGATCAACATTAAAGAAAATGAAGATTCAAACTGTAAACTGTAATATATACATGCTATATATAACCAACAAAGGATTAGTATAAAAATATAAAATATCAAAATGTATAAAGAACTTTTACAATTCAATAACAGTATGATTAACAAACCAATGGAAAAAATAGGCAAAATTTATGGAAATACATATTATAAGTAAAAAAATATAAATTGAATGATGGGCATTACAAGAGGGCTTATAGGGCACCTGGATGGCTCAGTGGTTGAGCCTCTGCCTTTGGCTCAGGCAGTGATCCTGGGGTCCTGGAATCGAGTACCCCATCAGGCTCCCTAGAGGGAACCTGCTTCTCCCTAGGCCTATAGCTCTGCCTCTCTCTGTGTCTCTCATGAATAAATAAACAAAATCTTTTTAAAAAATTTTTAAAAATCAAGGAGGGCACATGATGTCATGAGCACTGGGTGTTATACACAATTGATAAATTATTGAACACTACATCTGAAACTAATGATGTACCATATGTTAGCTAATTGAATTTAAATTTGAAAAAGATAAATACATATATTTTAATTTTAATTAATTAATAATTAATTAAGTTATGCAATTAATAAGCTTATGAAACATTGCTCAACCTCCTTGGTAATCAGGAAAATGCACATCAAGGTCCTAATAAGATGTGATTTTATAGTGATGTAATTGATGACATTTTCAAAGTTTGACAATAACAAGTATTGATGTGGATGTGGAGCAAAAAAAAATCATCTATACTGCTGATGGGAATGTGACTTGAACCATATTGGAGAAATAATTTAGTATTATGATGTAAATTTTGGCATTCATCTATCTTGGGAAGGAGCACTTTCACTCCTAGGTATAACCTTAAACAAATCTCTTATGTGTATCAGGAGCCATGACAAAATGCTCATAAAGGTGCTGATTTTAATGGCGATAGAGAAGTAATTCAAATGTTTATTGACAGGAAAATAGATAAATAATTGGTGCTCTATTTAGGCAACAGAATATTTTTAGGCCGTGGAAATAATTAGATGAGTTTACATAGAATGATATAGATAGATCTTAGCAACATAACATCAAGTGAAGACCACATACAGCATGACACCTTTTCAATGCAATTCAGTAACAACTGAAACCAAAAAAATGATACTTTCAGGCATAAATATATATATGATAAAACTATGTTAAAAAAAAAAACAAGGAAATGACAAATACAAAATTTAGGACGGATGTTACCTCAGGGTGAGAAGGACAGGGAAATGAATAGGGGAAAAGCAAATAAATAGGTGCAAAAAGTTCTAGCCCTGCCACCATCCTCACTGGGAAGCTGCCCTGTGGAATCACGGGGGTTCAGTATGTGGCCTGACTCCCATAGTGTGTAACGAACTGAGGGTTCTCATGTACCTAATTCCATGTTCCAGAGATCCATTTGACTTTTAAATAGTAAGCTGAATATATGCATGTGAATTTGAAGGCAACGACCAGTACCAGAATGATAAAATTAGAAGTAATTGGTACATGGATGATATTTAAAGTCCTGGGAAAGACCAAGGAGAGAGCTGTGTGATCATCACCACTTAGAGACACAGCAGAGGGAGCAGAAACAACCAAGAAGGCCTGGCCTCTGAGGAAGGAGGAAAAACAGTAGAGTGCAGTGTCATGGAGTCTAAGAAAAGAAAAGTATCTGAAGAAGAAGACAGTGGTTAACTGTGTCAGGAAGAATCAGGTCCAAGAACTGATTGTTGAATTTGGCAATCTCAAGATCATGAGCGACCTTGAGCAGAGATATTCCTGTGAAATGGGAGAGACAAAAGCTCTCTATCCCTGGTACCACCACCTGGAGGCCGAGTCTTCTCATTTCTCTCCCTGGTGGCACCTTTGCCTCGGGATTGTTCCCCACTAGCCTGTCATCACATCACCACCACACAGGCCCAACCATCTGTTGGTGCCACATCTTTATGACAGGGTCACTTCACAGTCAAGCCCCAAACGACCTTTCTTGCCCCATGTCCCACAGCCAGCACTTATGTGCTGCCTACCTCCATGTGCATGACCACGTAGGGACCTTTCACAGGGGACAGTTCCTCAGACTTTGCTTCTGGAACCATATAGTGTTCTCAGACTGTTCCTGGCCCTCATCCTCTTCTGCGCACCTGGCAGTATGTATAACCCACTGAGAGATGCAGTCACCTCACTTCTGATTCTGGCTCTGCCACTAATAAGCTTAGTGACTTGGAGTAAAGCCCTTTCTTACTCTGTGTCTCAATGTCTTAATCACTGAAATGAAGTGGTCTGGCCGAGGTGGTTTTGAGAGCCCTTCTACCTGGAATACTCTCTATTTCTAGGGACAGGGGTGTAGACTTATATACAGGACTCCTACCACCAAACTTGAGGCCATTATCCTGTGCTAATTTGAAACTCATCTGGCCTCTGGCTGGTGAAGAAGACGTAGGAGTGAGGGGCACATGGTGAGAATCTCTGTGTGGGATCCACCTTGTTGAGTGGTGGGGATCAGGACTGTGATGGAGCTGTGTGGTTTCCCTCTGGCAGGTAAATTGGCCATCATCCAACATTGGCTGATGGACCCTCATTGAGCCAACATGGCCAATTCCTGATTTCAAATAATTCTTTAGTTTGCAGAGTCTTTGGGGATTGAAGGATAGTTTTATTTTAAAACATCATTATGCGACAAAGTGTTCCTCATTCTGAAATGTCCAATGACGAATAGTTTTATTTTTATACCCACCATTTCCTTGCAAAGAAATTAAACAAATAAACAGATGCCTCCTTCTCTCATCTCTCTCTCTCTCTCTCTCTCTCTCTCTCTCTCTCTCTCTCTCTGGCTTGGGTCCACAGACAATACAGTGCTTTCTGCACCATCTGCTGGCTCTGTAAAGGTAATTAACAAATGCGCACTATTCCCAGATGAGCCTGGTTTATAAAGGACAAATCACGCCAGGCAAACAGGAGAGGAACAAAATAAGACCATGGCAGGCATGCTAGGCGGCTGAGTCCCATACTCCACTGGAGTGTGTTCTTATAGCCGCTTGTCAAATTTTAACTCCTGGAAATGAATTCAAATGGATTTAAGTAAGGAAATTGAGTATCACCCCTGCTGGGAGACCCTAATTAAGGACTGAGGACAATTTCAGGGTGTCCACTATTTTTATCTGTCAGATCTTATTTTCTGTTTTTATTTATGGTATTATTATTAAGAAGGAGAAATAAAAACATATGTCAATGAAAGCTCAATATAGAATGTCGTCTGGGACACTGAACTTCGGTTTTGGAGGCAGACAGATTCTGTTGCTCACTAATTATCTGACCTTCAACATGTCATTTTGCCCGTCTGAGACTTGGTCCCACATCTTCAAGTTGGGAAAATAGAAATGCCAAATATTTAGGGCTGCAAGAATGAATATGATAACAAATTCAGGTCAGGAGACTTACCTAGTGCCTGGCTAGCACTGTGCCTGTTGTAAGTGGTTGTTGTTAAAATTTTTATTTTCAGGTGAGGATCCATGACAGATGGCTTAATCCACCCTCAGCTGCAGGGGATTAATAACCCTTCTAGCAAGACCCACACACATACTAAAAGGGGCAGAAGCACTGTAAATAAAAGGAGAGCCTGGAGGGGTTGACCTTAACAGAGAAAGTAAGACTTATAAAGATGGGGGGGGCAGAAAATGCAACTACAACCTATACATATTTAAAATACATATAAATCAACAAAGGAAATGCTCATTTGGACTAAGATTGAGGATTGGAGTAGGAGATGTATGGAAATTTTAAAAGTGAAACAAAATTAAAAGATGTATTGCAGTAAGATGGGTCTGGAATTCAACTGCAAAAATAGAGAATTGTCTCCCTGGAAATGAGGAAGGTCATATGTTGCATACTTAAAGTTAGATTGGACTAAATAAGAGATGGTTGTCAATAATCTTACAGAAGCTATGAAAAGAGAAAAGTGTGATGATGGTGATGATGAAGATGAAAAATGATGAAGATGGTGATGGTGATGATGATGATGAAGATACTGATGATGGTGATGTTGATGAAGATAGTGATGATGGTGATGGTGATAATGATGATGGGGATGGTAATAACTACTTCTTTGTTTTCTCAGCTTCTGACTAGTTAAGTCCGAGTTCAAGAAACTTGTTTCTAGCTTCCCAGAGTAAAACACCCTCAGATAATGTTGTTTTATGAGATTTCTGGGGCTGCTCAAGCCAAAGTTCAAAGGCTAGTGTCTTGTTTCCCAATGGCCACAAAAGATGTCCATAGCCTGTAAAATGATGACATCCACAGTCCACAGTCCCCTCCCTCACTGATGGCTAGAACTTGATATTTCTGGAGGAAAAGAGCCTTAATAAATATCAAAGTCACCCACACTTGTCACTTATGCCCAATCTCTTAAGATGACAATGTGCTGAGGGACACCTGGCTCATTGCCAGACTAGCCACCAGCCCAAACTGAAAGAACAAAAGATACCATTGCTTATTTAAGGGACTTTGTCTTCTTCCTACTTGACGGGCATCAATATTGACATTCTCCTTGGCAACAGCAGGGAATTCAGGGCACGGTGACCTAAACGCATCCAGTCCTTCCTTTGAAATGCAGCTCTGATTTCACCTCTTCCATGATGTGTTCCCCAAGACCATGGCCAACCATAGAGAGATGCATGTTCCTCCCCTTGTCCCACCTCAGGCCAGGGGCATCCTGATATCATTGTTCATCAGGTCAATTTCCTCATAACAGAAATAATAATTATTTTTTTAAGTTTAAATTTAATTAGCCAACCTATAGTACATCATTAGTTTCAGATGTAGTGTTCAATAATTTACCAGTTGCATATAACACCCAGTGTTCATCACATCATGTGCCAATTATAGTGGACATTACAAAGGTTGCGTTGATTAACGGGGCATGTGATGGCTCAGAGAGGCTTCCTGTAGAAAAAACCCTCAATTTTAAGGCAAGAACAGGGTTTTCCTAAATTGAGGAAGGGGAAAATGGAATCCGAGCCTATGGACCTAAGGAAGACTTGATGAGTGGCGCCATACCCATGGTCCTGTTTGCTGGACTGGTCTGTGCAGGGGACCATTGAAATGGTTTGCAAGGAAAGATCACAAAGGGTTTTGCATGCCACAGCAATGTATTTAGGCCTTATCTTCTCAGCAAAGGAAGTGATTTAGAGGATTTAGAGCTTTAACCAGCAGTGGCATGATTGTATCTGTGCTTAAAAGATTCACTCTGGTGGTCATGGAAAGAATGGACTAGAGAATGGCAAGGGAAATGAGGGTGCTGGGGTTTTTTTTATTTGTTTTTTTTTTGGGGGGGGGGGGTTGCTGGTATTTAAATCACCTCTGAGAAATGATAGAGACCTGAATTAAAGCAGCCACATGGATGGAGAGAAGGAAAGAGGTGTGAGAGGAGGGGGCATTTGCTCATTGTTAGGCTAGTTGACAGAAGAAAGGTTTCTAGGCTGGAGCCATGCTTAGCATTTTGACTATGCCATTTAGTACCTGGATGACCTTGGGTACATTTCTCCTGATGAGCTTTGGTTTTCAAATCTCTGAGACAAGATTGTTCTAAAGGTTAAATAAAATAACAAAGATAAGGAAACTAGCCAGTACCTCGAATATAGAAAGCACTCACACGGCAGTGCCACCATACCAGGAACAATGAGAGGAATCTCAAATGACGTCATCTGAGATGACGTCCAAGCTGCCTGCCCACCGCCATATTTGCTCATGTCTGGAATTCCTCCATTAACCAGGGAGACATTTAAGGACAGACTTTTCTCATTCCCTTCTGCATGCCCAGTGCCTATTGATGCCATAAACATGTTTCTTGAATTGAACTTCATTATTGAATTTAATGGGGTCACTTTGGGATGGGGGCAGGAGGAAAAAAGTGTCAGGGTGATAATCTAGTGCTTGGAGAATGATTTTGCATTTTTCACAAACACGAGCTTGCTTGACATGGCAGATCAGTTAGGGAAGACAGTGCTGTATTCTCCTGATTTTACAAACGTGAATCAAAGCTCTGAGGGGTGAGACAGTTGTGTGAAGTTGCCTTCCTGAGCAGCTGCCCTGCTGGGAGAGCTGCTTGGAATCTAAGGACGCAGCCTCTGGGACAGGCGCCCCCTAGCCCAGCAGCACTCTGCAGCTCTGGGCCTCCGAAGAGGAGGCAGTAGCTTCTTTAACAGTTTTCTTATGGGCATCATCCCACCCCCCCCCCCGCCACCCCCCCGCAGCTGGGCCTGGCTGCTGTTTGCAGAGCGTCCAGATGCTGAAATTTGAGCTGAAAATCCTACAAACAGCAGCAGCGGACACAAGACAAAAGCCGGGCATTTCCGGAGCACAGAGGGGAAAGCATGGCCAGGATATGACACTGCTGAGGTCTTCAGCTGTAAATGGACTACAATACAATCTAGGCCCCCTCTTCCACAGCTGTTGTCAGCTTTCTTCCCTGTTCATAACCTTGAAAGGGCATTCTAATATGTATGGCAACAAGTCCAAGATACCCTGGCCTGGCAATGGAGACCTCCCCTGGCCCAGCTTACCTTTTCTTCTTCTCCTTGTCTGCTCTCTCACCATTATAGGCACTGGTTCTTCTAGCCAGAGTCCGGATGGCCTGAGGCTTTCCCACTCCTGAGACTGCCTGTGCCTGCAGTGTCTAACTCTGAGGCCAGGTAAAGTTGAATTCAAGCCCAAACTCTGAGATTTATTAGCTACATGACCTTAGGCAGGTTGGCATCACTTCCCCAAACCTCAGTCTGTTCATCTTTATGAAGGACATAATAATCCCTTCCCTGCAGACTTGTGCAGCGAGTTCGGTAAGCAAGCAGATGCTGAGTATGCTCATGGACTGAAGTGCTCAGTACTATTAACCCACACCCTCAGAGGACCCTTCAAGACAGCCTCCCCTCATGTCCCCGATCATCACGCAAAGCAATCTCCCTTCCTTCTGCTTCATAGAAAGATAAGAACAGGTAAGATTTATTAAGAATTTACAAGGAGCCCAGTACTGTGTGCGTAGATGATCTTGGCTAATATGCACCACAGCCTTAGGAAGTAAGTATCTTATTCCCAGCATGTTATAGTCTTAGAAACTAAGACTAAGCAAGACTCAATCACTTACCTGGGAGAGGGTGAATTCTCACCTAGGCATTCTGATTCAAGGCCCTACTCTTACCTGCTATGCTAAGGAAGGTCTGAGATGTCTATGTCCTAAAGGGACATGCCTCTGAGATATACCCTAGAGTGCCCCATACTATGTGTTCGCCTCAGCAGATGCTTCTGGAGGTCTTATCACACACCAGCAGGGAGCACAGAGAACAAGCATGAATAAGGCAAGGTCTGGTCATAAAGAGCTCAGAGTCTATTGAGAAGGATATTGGCCCACAAACCAATGGCAATCAACTTTGCGGTGTGGCACTTGGGCTTGGATGCAAGTGTGGTCAAGTGTCAACTCAAGTGCCAAGGGTCAACGTGGTCACATATCTTCCTATTCGATGCCTTTCTCAAGAATTGACATCTCTGGATTGTCCCTTATCTTTCAACTCATTTTTTCCTTCTTCACTCATCCTTTGGGGGGGGAGGAGGTTGTCTTACACTCTTGGGCTGCTCTAATAAAATACCATAGACTGGGTGGCTTAAGCAACAGATGTTTATTTCTTACAGTTTTGGAGGCCAGGAGCCCAAGACCAAGGTGTCTGCAGATTCAGTTCCTAGTGAGGGCCCTCTTCCAGCCTCACAGACAGCCACCTTTTCACTGTGTCCTCACGTGGCAGAGAGAGGACTCTATGGACTAACTGTTCTTCTTCTCCTAAAGTTACTAAATGCAACATGGGGCCCATGTTCATGACCTCATCTACTGCCCTAAGGCCCCCATCTCCAAATACCACCACACTGGGAGTTAAGGCACCAACATATGAATTTGGGAGTGGGGCACAGAACCATCCAGTCCATCAAAGAGGTCTTTAATATAACTGAGTGATTGGACTGGATCTTGCTGGCATACTAGCATAGTGAAGTTATACAGAGACAGGAAGTAACAAGGGAGATATCTCGTAGTGCTGTGGATGCTCCACTGTGAAGAATCTGAGGGGCCTAATGCTCAGAGAATCCAATATCACTGCTTCAAGCTGGAGAAAGTAAGCAGGCAGAGAAGCACAAGGTTTATAGGCTATTTCTGGGATGCAAAAACAGACGCTGTGAGGGAGAAGAGGGAGCATCCATGGCAGGGAGAGACACCCAGCAGCCCTTCTAAGTCAATCGCACATAGAAGGACAGGTAAACAAGAAAGTGAAGAATACGTTCATTATGTACCCTGTATACACTCCCCACTGAGTATGACCAGCAATAACTTTCTTTTATGGAATCAGCCCAGATGCCTGTCCTGACCCCATGAGCATAATTAAAAAGAGAGAGTCCCTTCTTCTTGAAGTCAGGAACTTTGCTTTACTTTGTGCAGAATCAGGGCTCCCTGTAGCTTTGTGACTGCACCCACTTACAGAGCTGTGACTGGTCATTCACAACCATGAACCCAGCTTATGCCCTCTCTAATGCTTGTCTGGTTCCCTTTTCTGGTGGTCCACATTTAACTACTGCACCCCCAATTCTCCACTATCCACCAAGTCTTTCTCTCCTCTCCCTGCTAACCGGTGTCTCCTCCCCACAGTTCCCAAGTTTTAGTCCTTATGATTTGTGCCCATGGGCTCTTGACTCTACATGTTTTTTCCTTTGCGTTCCATGATGTTCCAAGCTTTGAAGCACACTGGGCATCTTTACTGGGTGGGTTGGTAAAAGGATCATGGGTCTGGTGTCAGAAAATCTTCCATTTCAATTCCAGCTCACTCACTCATTTACCAGCAGAGAGATTTAGGGAAGTGTCAATCCTTCTGACCCCAGGCTCCCTCCTGTCAGAGCTGCTGTGGTTACCATTGTGCACCCGCCCTCCTGATAAACAGACCAAAGTCTGACATCAACCCACCATGGCTGCTGAAGGGGCCCCATCTAGGGCTTTGTTCACTAGAGCAGGAGTGGAAGGTATGCAGCTCTGGGGACTCCAAGTCCTCTGGGCTTTTCACAGCCATAATTAGGGAAGCAAGGGCTCCCCTCAGGCTGCACACTTCTCCCAAGGTCTTTGAGCCTCCTCCTTATTTCTCAGAATCTCCTTAGGCACAAGTGGCCCTTGTACTGGTCATACAAAAAGTTAGGATCAAAGAGGCTGATGATTCAAGTGAGATCACCAGAGAAAAGCGGGTCGATCTTTATTGGAGTTCTACTCCCAAGAACTGGGTCTATTCTTCTTCTCAGCCCTACTCTTCATCTACTAATTAAGAGTCTGCCTGCTGAAGCAACATTTATGAAGCTCCATCTGCGTGAAAAGAGCTGTGGAAACATGTTCACAGACGAAGTCCTTCTATGAGATTTCCAGACAAACTGATGGGTGACAACTAACCAGCCCTGAACCATGCTAGGGGCTGTACCGACCTTGGAAACAGGCAAGGCTGAATGGAAGGGGTGAGCGTGAGCAGTCTGAGAAGGAGGAGGAAGGCAGAAACCTACACAATAGAGAATGGGAAGGAGGTACATTTTTGCAGCAACCTGCCAAATAAGGGACATGTGGCCTTGGCAGATGTCAACTTGGCTACCAAATGCCTCTCTAGGGTCATCCTCCACCTTGGTCCCCAGCAACCAGGGCTCCAGGGGTACATGTAACTCCTGGAACATACTAGGCTAATTCCTGCCTCCCTGATTTTGTGACTGTGATTCCCTGAACTGGAAATGTCCTTTGCTCTTGTGTCTACTGGAAGAAGAGAAAATGGTCTCGAGTTTTCCTCAGATGAGGCCTTTGCCGACTTCTGTAGGCAAAGATGACTGCTCTTTCTTCATGACCCATCTGAACTGCAGGAAAAATAGCAATGGGTTCTAGAGGGCTGTGTGTGTGTGTGTGTGTGTGTGTGTGTGTGTGTGTACATGTGTGAAATACATAGTGAAATCTATAGAGATAGATAGATAGATAGATAGATAGATAGATGATAGATATAGATGAAACTCTCATTCCCTTCTTAGAGCAACTCTGCATTATTATTCCAATTTTACTACCGAGCCTCCTGAAGAGATAGCTGGAGAGTTTAAGTAGCTTGCCCAAGAGGACTTAGCTCCTAAGTTTGGGTTGAAACTCAAACTATCGCCTCCTCTCTCAGACACTAGGAAATGATTTCTGTATTGTGACACCTATGGCATCTGACTTATTTACCTAACCGCCTCCTCTTCTATCAGGGCCTGACTCTGACACAGAAATTCAATGCACATCTGTTGCGTGGAACTGACTTGAAGACAGCTGGCAAGAAGGCCCCAGAAAGGGAGCTCAGGCCATGAGACAAGGTGCTTCACAATAAGCCATGAGCTGGGTGAGCAGAAGCCAGTTAGCAGAGGAAACTCCAGTCTAGGATTAGAAGCTCTAATTTGATAAGAGACATTGGGGAGCCATTCATCGTGGAGCTCAGAAAAAGGCAGTGACAAGCCCCTAACGACACTCAAGGGCCTTTGAAACCTTTAACTGTTGCCTGCAATTTTGCTATTTCCATGCAGAAGTGACGTGACACGGGTGCAGAAGCTCTGAGCTGCCATATGCCCCAGGCTGCACCGCCCACAGCAAGATCCCCATGAGAGCACTGCCCCACCCCTACGTGCAGAGTGAGAACCCTGCCCGGGAGCCCAGGTCATCCTCCCTGCATGTTGCTGAAGGCCCTCCCGGCCTCCTCTGTCCCCACACCCTACATGGCTCTTGGGATGGAAGGAGCCTGCGGTGACCCTTAGATCCCCACCGCCCCCCCTTGGGACTGGCAGCCACCATCACTGTTGGTCATTCTGCAATTTCTACTCCTGATGTTCCACTCTCAAACCCTCGCTGGTCTCTGCCCAGAGAGAGCATTCACAGCTTCCCATAATTTCAATCGCACCAGGATGGAACCCTTCCTTCCCATCCCTTTCCCCACTTTAAAATAACACCAGGCAGGACCAGTGCGGGAAGAGAGGAAGGTGGCTGTGAAACCCTACTCCTAGGGAAGTCATGGTAGTCTGTTTTGTGTTCTGTCTTTTATCTCTCCGAGCTTTGGATCCCTTCACTTCTTCTATCTGGCACAAAGCCACCAGGAGACCAGTGGCTGGGCCTGGCCTTCCGGAGCCAGTGAGCGCAGTCCAGACACATAGGACAATGGCCTCTTCAAGCCACAGAAAGCTGCTCAGTGTTGTATTGTTTGCATGTGATGCAGCTTCTTGAACACACACAAACACTCCCATTTTTACCAACCCCGTGACGGTGACTTAATTACTTCTGAAGATGCAGGGCCTGATTCAAACTGCAAGCCTCCATCCCCGCCCCCGAGGGACAAAACCAAAACCAAACCCCACACAGGAAAAAGAAAAGCCAACCGTTGCGCAAGTGCGGGATGGAAGCCCTGAAGTGGGCACAGGTGCATTAATTACACTTGATGGCCTGTTGGTTTATGACTGCGGTCACTTGTGTGCACTGATCTGGCCCAGCATCTGTGCCGAAGGATGTCTTTGGTATTCTGAGCAGCAAGATGAATATTGGCCAGATGGTGACTTCACGAGGACATAATTCACGTAGCATTTTCCTGCCCCAACACAGATTTCTGTGAAGGAATCTTGAATGCCATGCTGAACAAAACAGAACAAGAAAACGCAACCCCCGAGAAAACACAGCCGCAAGTCGAAGATTAATGGTCTCAACAGTTACTCCGACAGGAGCCCAAATGGTAGTCAGATCCCAAGCTCCAAGCTGCAAGTCTTGCCAACCTCTCTCTCTGTTTCCTGCAGAGCAACCAGGCCTCATCCTTGGGCATCTCCAGTGTACTTGGAGGAGGGAAGTAAGAAAGAAGGATGGGCCCAAGCGACATGCCACCGGAAACGGGGTCACTTCCCTTTTCCCTCTCTTTCTTTCTTTCTTTCTTTCTTTCTTTCTTTCTTTCTTTCTTTCTTTCTTTCTTTCTTTCTCTTTCTTTCTTTCTTTCTTTCTTTCTTTCTTTCTTTCTTTCTTTCTTTCTTTCTTTCTTTCTTTCTTTCTTTCTTTCTTTCTTTCTTTCCTCTTTCCTTTCTTTCTTTCTTCTTTCTTTCTTTTCTTTCATTCAATTAATTTTGTGTAGTGACAGGCCTCGTCGGCACCTGCTCTCTAGGTAATTTGATTTTGATGGTGACCAAGTGAAGAATATACTTTTGGTTTCAGCAGCAGCCCTGGTTCTGGGGGTGCTGTAACGAAAAACAGGAAGAGGAGCAAATCTCTCTTCTTGGAAACCCTTAAAAAAGAAGAAGCAGCAGCCCTGGTATTACCGGACCACGAGCTGGCAAGCAAAACAGCCTAGTTCCGAGTCGGTTTAGAAAAATTCTTCTCTCTGAGGAGTTAGAACTCCTTGTATCTGACCCACATGGAATTAGAAAAGTAGGCGTCACACACCTGTCAGGGGCATTTTAAATGTAGTCAGCCTGTCTGGAATCTGTGTGATTTCTACAACCTACACACTCCAGGCCTGAGCCACGAAATAAGGACATGCAGGCTGAAGGTCACTCGGCTTCAAAACAAGGTCAGCCCAAGACAGTTCCGAAGCAAACATAACCCGGATTAAGTATGTGGTTTGGGTGCGTCCTCATCCCTGTGGTCCCCGCCCGCAGACCCTCCATGTGGTAGTGATGTGTGGGCCAAGAGACAAGACCAGCCCTCGCCTCATTCAGCATCAAAGCCAGCCCAGGAAACCACGTTACTGTGCTGTGCTTTTACTGTTTGTTGTCAAGGAACACATCTGTTTTTTTTAAGAAAAAAACAAACTGCATAATTGTAATAACGCTGTCTGAGGCCATCTCTCGCACACTCACTCGGGGTGAGACCCACTGTTGCCCGCAAACCTCTCAGCCCCCGCAGCCTCCTGCCGGGTGCACCTGTCGAGAGTGGGCCCTGGCGTCAGGCGGCCTGCTCGGTTACCCACCGCTGTGTCATCTCACACATGTGACTTGTCCTCTCTGAGAGTCAGCGTCCTCAGAGGTTAAACAGGCCCACCCAGTGCTCACAGAAGGTCAGCCACTATTAGCATTCAGCGTGTGTAGCTGGGGAAGCGGAATAGAAAGTCTCCAAAGCTTCTGCCAAAGGCACATCTCCCTTAAAGGGGTAAAAACAAGATCGAAACTCAGGCCCTCCTGGGCTGCGGCTTCCTGCTCCCTTCCACGGATGCTAATTTGGGGCAAAGAGCCCCCGTGGCAACAGGCCCTCCTCCACTGGCATGATTTGGCAGGCCGAGCTTTGGCAAACAGCCCACCTTGCCCATGAAAATCCTCTATTGTTTCTTCGGAAGGCTTTTTGATCTCCCCGCATAAAATGCTCTTCGATGCCCCCCCTGTCCCCCAGAGAACAGAAGGAGCTCTGGACAGAGGGGGGGTGGCAGAGTGACTCAGCAGAAACCAGCCTCCTGCTCAGAGCCCGCCCGCCCTGCTGGCCAGGAAAGGAAGGCCTCTGTGAGGCAAACAGGAAAGGACACTGCTCGGGTCCCCAGGCGGGCGCAAACTGCCCTTTGTGCGCAGGGACTCCAGGCAGGAATCACCCATGCTGACATTTCAGCTGGCAGACAGGCCAGGCCCGGCTGGGAGAGGCAGGAACCTCCCTGGAATGCCAGGAGGGACAGTCCACACTCGCTGGCCACGCCCCGCAGTCCCCGCCCTGAGCCCTTGCACGTGTGATTAACTCGCCTCATCTCGTGGGTCTGAGCTGTCCATCAGGAGTCCCCTTTGACGATGGGGAAACGAAAGCACAGAGACACCAAGTAACCTGCTCAGAGTCACACAGCCATAATGTGGGGGAGCGAGGCTGAAAGTAAGAAGTCTGGCTTCGGTGGGGGTGGACGGGGCAGTCAGGTCTCTCCTGCTGGCTGTGGGCTGTTTCCCTCCCTCTCTGCTCTGCGACTTCTGGGGAAGCTCAGAGCTGGACGCCAGGATTCCATTGGTTTCTTGAACATTTGCCCCCATGCCCCCATGTCCTCCAGGTCGCCTGTCCAGTGACAGGCCTCACTTTCTCTTCCCTGGGGGCTGTCACCGCCTCCTAACTGGCCCTCTGTCCACCCAGGCTCCCTGTCCCGGCCATCCTGCCTCGCCGTTGATGCTCTAGCAACATGTTCTGCTCACACCGTGGCACTAGCCCTCACCTCTCCTGGCTAATGCCATCCTGCTGGAACACCTTTCTTCCCCCTGCCTCTCCATTATTGACTAACACGACTCACCTTGGACCACCTTCAGGAGTCCGACCCTCTCCCTCAGGCAGGATGAAGTGATGGGTTGAAGATCACGTATCATCCATCCAGAGCATGTTTCTAAAGCTGCATTTGAAGGAAGAGAGCTTGTGCATGACTTTGCAGCAACCCTCTGCTGCACCGTTCCTGACATACAGCAGGTGCTCAATGAATGCTTATTACATAAAATCAGTGATGGGTGCTCCCATCACTGAATCAAAGAGCTACACCGGCATGGTTCAATGGAGAGTGCATGTGGGTAGCCGAGGATTTCCAGTCCTCTGCTCTCTGGGTTCCTGGTAGGATGGCACTCATTTCCTGGCTCAGTGAGGCCGGTGGTCAGTTCTGGCCAACAAGGTGTGAACAGAGTGAGATACATCAGTTCCAGGCTGAAAATTCAATTACCGGGAAGACCCCCTCAGAGCCTGGTGGCCAGCCCATTGGAGATGGCAACTGTTCCATGAGCCTGAGTCCCCTGGCTGCCTCGAGAAGCAGAGCCCTGTGATGAACATGGCATTCGAGCAAGAGAAACATCCTTGCTGTTTGAAGACCCTGAATCATTTTCAGTATAACCAGCCTTATTCTGAGGAAAGTAAACTTGAATTTGCTTTTAATTTATACTAACGTTATTCTAGGCATTGGCAGAGGGTGGCCTTTCAAGTACAAGGTTAGCTGCAAGACCTAACAGTAATTATAGTAAACAAAGCAGGAACTCACCAACTTTAATGAGTGATTTTGAAACAAATCGTCATGTACCTTCTGCGTATTTCTAATCAGTACATTTTTGTTCCAGTGTACTCACCCTCAATGTCTTTATTTTTTTTGCTCCTCACCACAAATGTGGGAAAGACACAGGATACGTCATCTGCTCCACTTATGAAAAATTGTGGCTCTGAGTTGTTACCCAGCCAAGGTCACAGAGCAAGAAAGGTGTGGCTGGAATCAGAAGCTGGGATATTTGACTCCTGGGATAGGACTCTTCCTTTTGGAACAAACTTCCAAACACTTGAGGTCTTAAAATCTTGTGAGCTGAGAAGCCAAATTGGAGCCAATATAAGGAATAATCAGATGCTAAATCATTTGTAGAGAGGTTTAATAGCCTTTCACTTCTAAAACATTCCCAATGAGTGAGTTATTTTTGTTATTTTTTATAATTATTACCATTTTTATAGCAAATAGTTGACAAATATCAAAATGGTGAATACCATGAGATTAATAACTGATGTTTAGTTATGGTTATGGGTGGTGGGTGGCCTCGGCCCACACTGTTGGGGCCGGATACAGAGGACAGATGCTGGTAACTTGAGAAAATGTCTAAGAATTCAAATCTGGTGTCTGGTTAGCCCTGAGTCTGAACCACTCATGTCCAATTGTCAGCTTTTATCTAGGGTCACTTAGTGGTCCTGACAGCAGCCTCTTTGACCTCAGCTGCAACAGCTTCTTACAAGGCACATCTCTAGAGGCAAGAGAAACAAAAGCAAACATGAACTATTGGGACTACATCAAGATAAAAAGCTTCTGCACAGCAAAAGCTTCAATAAACCTAAAAGGCAACTGACAGAATGAGAGCAGATATTTGCAAATGACATATCAGATAAAGGGCTAGTATCCAAAATCTGTAAAGAACTTATCAAACTCAACACCCAAAAAACACATAATCCAGTTCTGCCCAGAAATGGGCAGAAGACAAGAATAGACACTTTTCCAAAGACATCCAGATGGCTAACAGACATGAAAAGATGCTCAGCATCACTCATCATCAGGGAAACACAAATCGAAACCACAATGAGATACCATCTCGCACCTGTCAGAATGGCTAAAATTAACTCAGGAAACAACAGATGTTGGCAAGGATGTAAAGAAAGGGGAGCCCTCTTACACTGTTGGTAAGAATGCAAACAGGTGCATTTTGAGGTTCCTCAGAAAGTTAAAAATACAAATACCCTATGACCCAGCAATTGCACTCCTAGGTATTTATCCAAAGGGCACAAAAATGCTGACTCAAAGGGGCACACGCACCAGAATGCTTATAGCGGCACTATCAACAATAGCCAAATCATAGAAGAGGCCAAATGTCCATCGGCTGATGAATGGACAAAGAAGATGTGTTATGTGTATACAATATACACGTGTGTGTGTGTGTGTGTGTGTGTGTGCTGAAATATTACTCAGCCATCAAAAAAAAAAAAAGAAATCTTGCCATTTGCAGCAACATGGATGGAACTAGAGGGTATTATGCTAAGTGAAATAAGTCAGAGAAAAGCAAGTATATGATTTCACTCAAATGTGGAATTTAAGAAACAAAACAGATGGGAAAAGGAAGGAAAAATAAACAGGGTAAAAACAGAGGGAGGCAAACCATAAGAGATTCTTAAATATAGAGAACAAACTGAAGGTTGCTGGAGGGGAGGTGGGCAGGGGATAGGCTAAGTGGGTGATGGGCATTAAGGAGGACACTTGTTGGGATGAGCACTGGGTGTTATATGTAAGTGATGAATCACTAAATTCTCCTAAAATCAATACTGCACTCTATATTAACTAACTTGAATTTACATTTTAAAAAAGATGGTGGTCCTGAGAGCTCTACCTGCAGACCAAAGAACTTTAGAGACATGTTTGTCTCTGACTTCAAATGAGACCTAATTCAAATCAGGATGGGAGGGCATTTGAAACCATGGTCCTTCAGTAAATGTCTCTTTGTCCCTTTTCCCCTTTGGTGTCAAGGTGCCTTATGGTTTTCATTCACCTTCTCCTCTCCAGGCTCACTAATGTTCTTGTTTTCCCTTGTCCACATGTAGCATCACTTACTACACTTGCACCTCTATATATTCTGATGGAAGGCTTCTTCTCCTCTGTGGCTTATGGCTTCTATCAGTGACATGGTTCACTATGAAAGGCCCACTTCTTCCACCTTTACCACCTCACCCTACCAGAAGGGTGGTTCTGAGTTGCTCATGCCAAGAACATAATTTGGCAATGTCACTGGGGCACAGGAGAACTTTTGTAAGCAAATAAAAGGTCTGTTTTAGAGTTTTAACTTAAAAAAAAAATCATGCTATTCTCTCTCCCTTCTTCTCCCTCTCTTCCTCTTCTTCCCATTCTCTCTCTCTAATTCCAAATGGCAGTTGTGATAATATGAGCATTGACTTCCATTGTAGGGTTGGGTGTTTGGAGCAAGTTCTGCTCTTGGCTTTGGTCCTACCTTGCCTTTTATCAGGATTTCAATGGTAAGACTTCAAGGACAAGTCTCAGGATCAAAGAATGGATTAAGAGAAAAAGGCCAATCTGACCCCCCACGCTTGTCTTGCACTTGGTGTCTGATGGGCCAGATTCTCAAGTTCTCATGCTGTAGTCTGCTCCAGTGAGATTTAGAGCCCAAGGACCTTAATGATAAGCCAGCCATATGGACTGTCCCTGAGTGTCCTCTCTATTAAGCTTCCTGTGAGGCCTTTGGTGACAGTAAACAGCTGGTTGCAATTTAGACACTAGCCATCCTAACCATTCCTTCCCTTCTTTTCAGGAATAACTAACATCTTCAGTTACCATTTTTAAAATAAGTCTGATGTCTTTATCTTCATTCCTTGCTAGATTGGAGTGCTTCACTCCTTGCTTCCAAGATAGTCTAAGAGCTGGAGTAGAGCTTGGGCTAGAGCTACAGGTAGACCGAGAGGTAGAAAGCACACACAAAGTATCAACTATTGTGCCACTCACATTCTACATCTCATCTTAGTTCATCCTCACAACCATCAGGTGAGGCAACTGAGGCCTGAGAGAGTTTAAATAACCTGCCCAAAGTGCTATGAGGACCTGGGAGATGGAGATCCTACCTGAACACCAGGAGTGGTGGACCTGAGAGAACCCTGGGGTCAGCCTCCAGGACCCGTGGACTTGAGCCCCACATCATAAGCCCTTTAGATCTACCTAATATCCCACCATCCCTACACACTCAACCAACCAAATGACCATCTGGATCATCCTAAGTGCTCCCTTATAGAGACCCTCATTGTCATCATGCAGCCTGCCCACCCAGGTTTCAGATCCTGCCCTCATTCTTAGCTTCTCTCTCCTTGCCCACAACCTCCTGCTGAGTCACTGAAGTTTGTTGTTTCTTCCTCTGTGTGGCTCTTCATGCCCTCCTCTTCCTTTCTGGTCTCACTGCCACTCCCAAGTCCAGTCCTTCATGGAGTCATGTCCTAAATGTTGCAATTGCTTCTCATTTTGTTTTTATGATTCCTCTCTTCATTCTACACTTATAACTTGCCAATCTCCCCCAGAATATTACTCTTTACACATTGATTCTGCCATACTGAAAATCTCCAGGTGGCCCCATTTAATAAAATTAATCCCCTCCGCCAGCATCTCTGATGTTATGTACCTCAACTTGTCTAGCGGAATTCTCATTCTCTACCAAGCTGGTTGTTTCTACAACTTTCTTCAACTTTCCACATATATTGTGTTTCCCACATTTCCCATTGAATTCCCTCTAATGAATTGATTGGCCCTTATTTCTTTTCCATTTGCTAGTGCTTGAACCCTCCTTCTATGTCTATCTTAGGTATAATATCCATCATGGAGCATTTCCTGTATGCTTCAGTCTTTCCAGATTGTTACCACTTTCAGAATCCTATAATAATGTGTGAAGCACACATTGGGTTTTAAGCCATGAATGTCTTAGCCAACCATTGTGAGAGTATCTGGTCTCTGCTACTAGCACTGGAAGATAATAATAGCTAGCATGTGTTGACTGTGACCAAACATCTTTAATTTTCCAGGACAATTTTGAGTCAAAATATTTTGCTTGTCATAAGATCATAAGCCCTGATTCTAGTTTCTGAAAACAGAGTAGATGAAGATCATATATCTCACTTGTATTGCCAATCCCTGGTTCAAGGGTGTGTAAAACTGGT
The DNA here is from genome assembly GCF_018345385.1 of Vulpes lagopus. Classification (NCBI taxonomy): domain Eukaryota; kingdom Metazoa; phylum Chordata; class Mammalia; order Carnivora; family Canidae; genus Vulpes; species Vulpes lagopus. The sequence continues at coordinate 125,414,431 of NC_054827.1, read as the reverse complement.
CAAGTTAGGGCAGGTCTCTCTTTAGCTATATGACCATACACAAGTCTCCTTCCTTCTCTTGGTCTGTTATTTAAGATGGTGAAACTGGGTTAGATGAGTGGTTGTCAAAGTATAAGCTTTGGGATTCCTAGAGTTCTAGAGACCTTTTCAAGAGTGTCATGGGAGGGGGAAGAAAAGGAGGGAAGCCCAAGCAGGTAGGACCTCCCATTTTCTGAGTCCTCATACCCCTGGAGAAAGGTTCCTCCTGGACCTATTTCCTAGGGCTATGTTTCTGAACAGTAAATTAAAACACCATCTATGGTTTTAAACTATTAGAAAATTACTGGACTATATAATTATTTCTAAAGTCTCTTCCAGATTTTCCATTGTTTATCTGTTGATGAGGATAAAGGAAAATAATGGCCAACATGTACTGAATTTCTCCTACATGCCAGCACTGTGCTAACTACAGATATTAGAGTGTTTCCCATTTAATAGGAGAAGATAAAGGCTTGCATTAAGATCACATGGTCATGAATAAACTTGATATGTGAGTTGAAGTCTGTGATTTACTGGGTTTGTTTGGTTTGGTTTGGTTTGGTTTGGTTTTTGTTTTTTGTTTTTGTTTTTGTTTTTGTTTTGTTTTGTTTTTTATAAATTAATTTTTATTGGTGTTCAATTTACCAACATACAGAATAACACCCAGTGCTCATCCCGTCAAGTGTCCCCCTCAGTGTTTTGTTTTTTTGAGTTGTCTAGGGTTAGAGGTTAAGAGCTGGGACACACCCACATTTGGTCCGCTTTGCCATCAGAAGACAGAGCGAATGACAAAGCCGAGTGTAGGGTGTGAAGAGTTGTTTGGTGAAGGTGGGTCAGCAAGATAGTCAATCTAATCTCTAGGAATGAAAAGCTTGGATGGGGGTGTCTGTACTATCTGGGGCTGGCTGGCGGATGTTCTTATCTCTCAGACTCTACCGTTTGGAGTCTGGAGGAAATTTGGGCTTGCAGGGATTTAAAGAGACCTGATCTTCTGACGGTTTCACATTTCTGGCCAAAACCACTGAACTCTGCAGTAAACCACGACATGGGTGCTGAGCTGAGCTCAAAATAACCTTCCTTAAACCAGGCTGGAAACCGAGACACACAAAGCAGGTGTTTCTAGCCAGAGAATATCTTATATACAACTATGCAAACCCAAGACTAAAGGAGACCAGAGCATCTTAAATAGGAAATATGAACGAAGGAAGTTGGCAATTCCACTCAGAGAGAACTGGTTATCATCTGAGAGTGGTTCCAAGACAAGGGAGATTTAACCATAGCCAGACCATTTGCCCACTAATTTCTATCATCAGGAGCAAAGCCACACAATAACGTCTGTTACTTCCTGAACTTCGGGGCTGCCCAGATGTCTGACGGGGGCTGGTCCCGCCATGCAATCAAACCCATCAAACTATTTCCCCCTCTGCTAACAGGGGTTCTCTGTGGGCTGTGGCCTGATTGGAAACCAGATTAGAGTTTAGCAAAAGCTGCTCTGTGAGGCTGATTTTCCAGGAGCCACGGAGTAATTTTGCTCAGAATTTGTGAGCCTGATTTTAAAACTGTTGATATTGTCATGGAAATTATCACTGCCCTGATTCCAATCAATTGGGTTTTTTTTTTTCTTTCTTTCTTAAACTAGGGCAGAGGAATTGAATGAAGGGGGAAATTAGGCCTTTCACAGAGAAAAAAAAATACAATAGAGCATTTCAGAGGATGAATACAGTAAATTATAAAGCTTTAAAAAAAATAGCATTTCTCTCCACTTCTTGCCAATTTCCCACCTCCTCCGCTCATCCTTCAAGACACCCCCTGTTCTCCCCACAACACACTCACAGCAGCCTCAGCTTCAGTACCTTTTGTTGTACTACCTCCTGACGTGGGAGTGGTGTGATAATGAGGTCTCCCAAGCTGGGTTCTGGAGGACAGATAATAACTCTTTGTTGGCTGGTGCTCTACCTTTCTTCCAAAGCTTTCGATGGCCTAAAATAAGGCTCAACTAAAGGAATATAACAGATGTTCTTAAGTTTTATTTTTCTGAGTAGAAAACTGAAGGAAATGACACCCTAGGTGAAAGGCCATGGGTTCTATTTTATTCACTTTCAAGGTCATAGAAGGAGTGGTCCTTCTGTGTCTTAAAAGAGAGAGAGAGAGAGTTCTCTCATGGCTTCCTAAGAATAAAGCAGTGATAAAAAAAGAAAGAGAAAGAATGGAAGGAAGGGAGGGATGGAAGGAAGGAGGAAGGAATGGAGGTGGGGAGAGATGGAGGGAGGAGACAGAGTGCAAAAATAAAGCCAAGACTAAAATCATTCACTGTGGAATGAACCTACCAACACAGATTTTTCCCCCTGGTGTCTGCAGTTTGGAGGAATATAGAAAAATAGATGTGGCCCCATCTTCTGGCAGTGTGAAGTAATAGCGGTAGCAATCAGGTTGATTTTTCAGATGTCTTGTGTTGTTTGTATTTTAAGGTACTCCTCAAAGTTTGTCTTTTTTCAAGGTAATGGTCATCAGAGGGTAAGTACTGCCTTATTAATCTTTCTATTCAAAAACAAAAAAGGGGAGAGCCGAGTAGCTATTAAGGATTAGCTGATTGAAACAGAGAAACACCATGGATCTGAATGTTCTAGAAAGACATTTTGTCAAGAGGTGCTGGCCACAATCTCCACCCTGCAGCCCAGTATAACTGGACGGGTCTCCAGTTCTACATGTATGATGTGCACACACACAAATCTCACCTGCTTCCTGGCAACAATTAATTCTTCCCCAAGACAAAGATTCAAAGACTGGAGACCTGCCCAGGGCTCCTTTGTGACCAAGACTTCTGGGACGTGTGTGTGGGGCAGTGAGGACTGGGGGGCAGACAGTAGCAGCAGGAGGATGCTGTCTTTTCCCTGAGATAAAAATAAAGACAAGCGTGAGAAGCAGCTGGCTGAGTCTGAGGGTTGGACAAGCACATCCACTTGTTTCTTCACCTGAGAGGGTCTGAGGCAGTGCGGGAGGGCGCGTCTGGCTGTAGACCTTGTAATGAGATGGACTAGCAGGGTCTTCCCAGCTCAGGGGATCTGGATGAAGATCTGTGCAGAAAGCATCTTCTCTTTCCTTCCCTCCCACCCCACCTGTCCCCCAGTTACACATGAAGGCTCCCAACATCCCATGGAAATGGCAATGTGGGCAGAGGACAGGTAACAGCTGCATTGTGAAACCTGAAAGAGGGTCAGGGGTCAAGATATTAACCGCCTACCTAAACTATAAAACCAAGGAACCGAGTCAAATTGCATCTCAAACCACAAACTAAAACCAAGAACAAACTACACATGACATCTTGTGACATTGATGATCACTGTCCCTCTAGAGTATGCTGGCACCAGCTTGCCCTATCTCTATCCTATAATGTTGCTCCAAGTGGGACTGGAGAACACAGTTGTGTTCAACATAATCATAATATTGGCAACAACAAATAAGAAACAGACATAACCGATCGATACCATGTTCTTCCCATATGCCAGGTACAAGGCAAAGCACTTCGTATGGATTATCTCCTTTAACATTTAAAACAAAACTGTGGGATCCCTGGGTGGCGCAGTGGTTTGGCGCCTGCCTTTGGCCCAGGGCGCGATCCTGGAGACCCGGGATCGAATCCCATGTCGGGCTCCCGGTGCATGGGGCCTGCTTCTCCCTCTGCCTGTGTCTCTGCCTCTCTCTCTCTCTCTGTGACTATCATAAATAAATAAAAATTAAAAAAAAAATAAAACAAAACTGTGAGGTAGCTATACTTATTATCCCCTTTTTATAGATGAGAAAAAGGAAGGTTAGCAAGGGCCAGGACATGCGAAATATCATCCTATTATTTTGTGTGTGTGTGCATTAATGAATTCACAGAATTTTACTGAACTCCGATTATGTTAGGCTGTATTCAGGGTACTAGAGATGCAGCTGTGGACAGAATGTAGGAAGTTTCTTGCTCTCGTGGAACACTCATTGGACAGATGATAAAAAGATAAATAGGGAGGATCCCTGGGTGGCTCAGCAGTTTAGCACCTGCCTTCGGCCCAGGGCATGATCTTGGAGTCCCGGGATCAGGTCCCACATTAGGCTCCCTGCGTGGAGCCTGCTTCTCCCTCTGCCTGTGTTTCTGCCTGTCTCTGTCTCTCTGTGTGTGTCTGTCATGAATAAATAAATAAAATCTTAAAAAAAAAAAAAGATAAATAGGTGCATGCTGTGGACTGAATCGTGCCCCCCCACACACACAAATTTGTATAAAGCCCTGAGCTTAATGTGACTGTATTTGGAAATAGGGCCTATATAGGGGTCAGTAAGGTTAACTGAGGTCATATGTAGGGTCTTAATCTGATAGGATTGGTGGCTTTATAAAGAGGAAATCACTTTCTCTCTCCCTGCCTGCCTCTCCATCCCTCCCTCCTTCCCTCTCCACTTTCCTTCCCTCCCTCCGTTTCCCTCTCTCCCCACTCCTCTCCCTCTCCCTCAGCTCAGAGGAAAGGTCCTATGAGGGTTGAAGCAATCCGGTGGCCATCTACAAACCAGGAGAACAACTCTAACTAGACATCAAACCTTCCCAGGCCTTGCTTGGGAACTTCTGGTTTTCAGAAACATGAAAATTTGAAATATGAAGTATAATGCTTAAGCCACCCCACCCGTGGTATTGGGTACAGCAGCCCAAGCTGGCTAATACATGTCACGTGCCAAGCCCTGATAAGTACTATGGAGATCGCTATTTTATATCTCAGTGCAAGGAGGAGTTATTTTATGTAGCAGTTAGGTATTTCCTTTCTGATAAGGAGAGTTGAGAGAAGAAGTATGAAAAAGTAGAGAAGCAAACTAAGTGGGTACCTGGAGAAGGAGTGATTCAGACAGCAAGTACCCTCATGGGAGAGTATTAGATTCCTGAGAGAGAGCTAGGGAGCCGTTGCGGAAGGCAGAAGAAAGCAGAGGGGAGGAGTAGGAGATGGCTGGGGAGCAATCAGCAGGAATCCCCACCCAGGCAGCCTGCTCCCAGCCCGGAGCCTGGCTCAGACACAGTTCACACAGCAGAGATGACTGGCTTCCTTTGATTATTTCCATTTGTCTGTGAAATCTTGTCATCCCTGCTTCGGTAGTTGTTTTGAATCACTCATTTCAAGAGTGTCTCTTGAATATAGTATAGGGCTGGGTTTTGCTTTATAAATCAATTTGAAAGAATATCCTATTAATAGATGAGTTAAGTCCAATCACATCTATTGGTATGATTAAGATGTTTGGTCTCAATTTTGTCTCATTACCTCATATCATTTTTTTATTATTTATTTTATACCAGTATAATTGACATACAGTGTTATATTAATTTCAGGTGTATGATATAGTGATTCAACAATTCTGCACTTTACTCGGGCTCATCATGAAAAGTGCACTCCTTAATCCCCAATACCTACTCCCTGCATCCCTCCACCAACCTCCCCTCTGGTAACCAGCAGTGTATTCTCTAGAGGGAAGAGTCTAGCTCTCGGTTTGTCACTCTCTCTCCCTCTCTTTTCTTTCTTGGTTTTGTTTCTTAAATTCCGCATATGAGTGAAGCCTGTCTTTCTCTGACTGACTTATTTCGCTTAGTATTATGCTCTCTAGCCCACCCATATTGTTGCAAATGGCAAGATTTCATTCTTTTTTAAGGCTGAATAATATTCTGTGGTGTATATATACCACATCTTCTTTATCCATTCATCTGGCAATGGACACTTGGGCTGCTTCCATATCTTGGCTATTGTAGATAAAGCTGCTATAAACATAACAATGCATGTATCTCTTTGAATTAATATTCTTATATTTTTTAGATAAACACCCAGTAATGTGATTGCTGGATCATAAAGTAGTTCTATTTTCAACTTTTTGAGGAACCTCCATGCTATTTTCCATAGTGACTGCAACAGCTTGCAATCCCACCAATAGTGTATGACGGTTTCCCTTTCTCCACATCCTTGCCAATACTTGTTGTTTCCTGTTCTTATTCCCTTATATTATTATATCTATATATTATTATATCTATGTTACATATGTATATATAACATTATATTTATTGTGTTTCCTTCCTTCTGGTGTATTGTCCTTTTTTCTTTAGTATTTACAAAATTTTTCATTTTTAGTCTAGTAGTTCCTTTAGTTTTCATACTTTTTATAGTTCCAATATCTTCTATTTTCCTACTTCACTATCTTCAATGTCAGTTTTAAAAAGTATCCTCTTACATCTAAAAGAGTTATCCTACTTTCCACTACCTCTCATCTCTTCTTATTTAAATATTTTATTTATTTTTAACTTTTTATTTCAAAATAATGATAGATTCACAGGAAGCTGCAAAGACATTGCAGAGAAGTCTTATGTTCACCCAGTGATGTCCTTATCGTTGCAACTTACAGAAGGACGGCACAACATCAAATTAAAAGTTGACATTGGCATGATGTGTGTATAGTTCCATGTCATTGTTCACACATTGTGCATTTGTGTAAGCACCACTGCAATCAAGATACAGAACTATCACAAAGATTCCTTGTGTTGCCCCTTGGAGATATATTCACTCCCATCCCTTCCCAATCCCTGAACCCATCAGTCTTCCATCTATAGTTGGTCATTATGAGAATATCATGTTTAATTATGGATATATGTTAAAGTTTATGTCTGCCATATATGTGTTTTTTGCTTGTTCCCTCTATTTAATTATCTTTTCTTTTTCCTGCCTTACCATAGATCCCTACAAATGAACAAATGAAATTTAGAATTTCATTTTGATTTATCTATAGTACTAGCATGATTCGGTGTACTTTTCCAACTCAGGGCCTTTGCACTTTCTGTGCCTTCTGACTGAAATATTCTTTCCCCAGCTTTGGACAGAAGTTTTTGACTATATCTCTTTATGTAGACTTTCTGATGGTTGCACTAGGTATTACATTACAGGCACATGAACTTATCCCAGTCTGCTGATGATTACATTGTATCAGTTTATATGAAGTGCAGAAAACCTGTCTCCTATTAAGTTTCTTTGCTTTCCCTGTTATGGTAAAATGTCTTATGTCTCTCTCTATATATGTATCCTGTATCCATTTCCATGATTAGGCACCATATCATACAGCTCTACCAAAACTCAAGAAGACCAGAAATGTCTGTTGTGTTTACCCTTCTGCTTTTTAGTTGAATTTCTTGGTAAGAATTCCATCAGCAGATATCTCCAAAGCACAAATAATTCTTTGATTCTATTTTTTTTTATAGTAGTTTTGTAGGATTATGGTCTACTTTTCCGGATTCTTATTTCTTTTATGATCAGAGTTCTTTAAGAGCTCCCCTTTATGTGAGTTCTCCCCCCTTCAGTACAGTTTCTGTTGTGGAGGATTTTGGTGATGGTGGGGTGGAGAAAGAAAGGCATATTTTTCTTGGAGAGTTCCTAATCTTTTCTACTTATTTTCTTCATTGATTTGTTTTCAAGAAACACCATCCCTTCTCCATGTGTCTATGTCTTCCCCAGAAGCGGTTCTTCTCAAATTATACCTTTCCATTCTCTTATCCATTCAAAATCCTTCCCTGTATTCAGTTCTATGAACTTTTCAGTTGCAGCCTGGTGAGTTTTGTTGTTTTGCTTTATTTTGTTTTGTTTAGGTTTTGGGTGTTTTTTGTGTTTTGTGTTTTATTTATTTGTTTGTTTTTTTGCATTTAATGTTGGAATTTCTGTTTCTGGGGCTATTTTGTTTGTGCTTTATATAGGTTCTCTGCTATTTTCTACATTTCTCTTAAGCCTCCTCTTTTCTACTCTCTTACCCACAGGCAGGGCCTCTGTTGGGATTCACCCTCTCCTCTACCTATAGAGAAATTAAAGGCCATGGGGCCTCTGTCTCCTAGTAATGCCAAAGGCATGATCAAATGTACTTTTAGCTGCTTTCCCTGTGGTCTCGATGTGTTTCCCTTTGGGGAGCATGTGGGGAAGTTTTGAAATCAAGAAGTCTCTACTGTCCTCTAAATCCAGAAGTCTTCTTTGTCCGGCTTTATTTAACACACTCTGCAGAGGAACTATTCCTACCTAGCTCTACCCCTTGCTTAGTTGCGGATTTGGTAAGATGATAGGCCCCCAAAGCTCTGGTTGCCTGTTTCTTCTTATTGTTTTATTTTCCCCACAAAGACAAAATATTTTCAATGATTTTGTCTACTAGGAAAGAAAATCCTATTGACTAAGTAATAATTTCTTCATCGATTCACTTAATAGCCAATAATATCCCATCTGACAGCAGTATTAGCAGAGTTAATAAAATAATCTCAAAGCAAAGAGACATTTCACATAAGCAGAGCTAAACTCTTAGTGGTGGAAGTCCAGTATTCATTAAAGTTATTCAATATTGAAGATACCTTGTGAATGATAGTTATTGCCTTTGTAAATGTCTGGAGGATCAGTGGTCTCTGGGTTAGGAATTATTGCTCCACTCATTCAATCCTATTAAATCAGCCAATATTTATAGATGTCTAGGGTTGTAGAGAGGAGGCGTTCTACTTGAGCTCATGGAGAAGGCCTTTATGGACAGGAGGAGACAGATAAGCATAAGCACTATACAGGGTTATAACTACCTTAATAAATGCTTGTTTAGGGGTGCCTGGGTGGCTCAGTGGTGGAGCATCTGCCATTGGCTCAAGGTGTGATTCTGGAGTCCTGGGATCGAGTCCTGCATCGGGTTCTCAACATGGAGCCTGCTTCTCCCTCTGCCTGTGTCTCTGCCTCTCTCTCTCTCTCATGAATAAATGGATAAAATCTTTTTTAAAAATGCTTGTTTATGGTGGAGAACAAGGATCAGTTGGCTTGGATGAATCTGAAAAAGCTTCAGGAAGGATATGTCTAAACCAGGTCTTAAGAGGATGAGCAAGGAAGTTTATAAAATCAGTTTATTTCAGGAATCAGTGCCTTTCAAAACTGCTTTCCAAAAACAGTGAGAAACACAAGTTAATATCCATCTCCACACCTTGGCTCCTCAAACACACACACACCAAACTCAAGAAAAAAGTAGGATACATTCTATTCTTTGATAAAAAGAAATAATAATAAAACAATAGTTTTAACTATGAGAGAGTATAGGAATCATTGAAAGAACTTATTTGTTTTCAAAACACCCAAATATAAGGCTTCTCTACTCATAATCACATAATCGCATCACCTGCAGCATGAAGTGAGACTGGGGCATTCACTGGCTCCAAGATTTATACAGTGTTAACCCCTAGTGAGGAGAAAATTAAAGGAAAACAGCCCTATTTATCATTCTATATTTCCTCAAGGCACATGAGATTTCTCTCTGCAGAATAAGAAGACTCTCCTACAGAAATGCAAAGCCATGTCAGTCACATCTTTGAGTGTTTCTAGGGTAAGATATGGAAGGACTTCAGTTTTCAAAGAAGTTCGTGTCCTTCATGACAGGGGGAAGGGCTATCTCCCACAGCTCAATGTAAGGCCATTCAGTCAATAATACCATCTGAGTGCACTCAGAAAAATAGCAGGCCACCTCTCCTGGTGCTTCTTTCTTCCAAGAAAATAGAAACCCATTGAGTTGGTTGCTAGTTCATCCCATTGTGTTTGATCAAAGGAAACAGGGAGTCTTTGAGAAACTTCTCTTAGGTGGAAGGGCTGGTTCACTGTCACTCATTATCTACCCCTGCCCAGTGGCACCTAATTGTATCCTGGCCAAAAGCTGTAGAACTTTATGAGTCAATCTTCCAGTTTGGCAGGATAGCTCCAGTACGATGATGAGCAGTGTGTGGGCACATATCCCAGGAAGATGCTTTGTATTTAAACTCAGGAACCTGTACTTCAGCTTCTCAGGTCTAAGTGTCCTATATGTTAAAGTGGTTGGGGGCAGGGGAAGTAAGAAAGGTCAGAGACAAGTTAAGTGTTGGGGAGTGCTCCCATTCTCAAAGCCTGGACCTTTTGTTGGGGATGTGCCTGTAGCTATAGCCTTTCTTTCTAAACTGCCTCTTTGAAGAAATAAGACATCTGCTGCTTCTCTCTCTTTTTAAATCTTAAATCTTGCAGAGTTACAAACATTGTGAGAGACACACACACACCAAGAAAACAAAACAAAACAAAACAAAACAAAACAAAACAAAAACAACCCAGGAATTAACCATCATTCGTTTATTGAGCATTTACTGTGGCTACTGGGTGAACGTCAATGATGAGACAGACTCCTTGTCTTTGTCAAGCTCCCTGCCTGTGGGGAGAGAGAACCAAGGCACAGCTGAATTACACATAATTCAGAATTACTTCAGAGCTTCAGACAGAAATGTTGGTGCCCTAAAACCAAGGAGCCCCGTGATTTACAAGTCACCTGCTTCCCTTTCCAACCTCACCTCAACCCACTCTGTTACTCACTTTTTACTTTTTTCATATTTATCTCCTACTTGTTGCCCCAAATCGCTAAGTCCTCTTCCAACTCAGGACCTTTGCATTTGCTATGGCCTCGGCCTGAAACCCTCTTTCTCCAATTACCGGGAAGTCTGTCTCACATCCTTCATCTTAAATATCTCCTCCTCAGAGACACCTAAGTAGGGGTCTTTTCAGACTCAGACTGTACATTTTACTTTTACCATTCTAATTCTCACTCAGAAACTTTTGACACTGTCAAAGAAAAACAGAGCCAGACTCTTGTTAAGGCAACAAGACAGATGTTATGTAGACTACTGCAGTAGGGGTAAGAGACTCCAGTATAGATGGGGCTCAACTCCAACTAAGACAAGCTAACTGAGATTGTCAAGGGAGAACAGAGAGAGAACAAGGCAGGGCTATGGGGAAGTATAAGATGAGGGCGGGGACTGGGCTATGGGGAAATGGAGAATTACATAAGTGCAATAAGTGAAAACTTACTGAAAATGGCTTGGCAATATGGGTTGGGGCAATGTACACTTTGCATTCATCCCAAGGGCTGGGGTCACCTTTAGGGAGATGACCTAGTACAGGTAGAAACCAGGCTAAAATTTGGTCAAATCTCATAGCACAGTGTTTAGGAAAGTCCTTTGTGCCATGTGGGAGTTCACAGTTCCCAACTCACACGTTTATGGGTAGTTTTTTTTTTTTTCTTTTCTAATGAATATCAAGAGTTCATTGATATCTATCACTTCTTCCAAAATAAGACAAAGCCTAGCCAAAATTTAAATTCCCGTGTTTTCTTTCTTTTTTTTTTTTTTAAGATTTTATTTATTTATTCATAAGAGACACACACACACAGAGAGGCAGAGACACAGGCAGAGGGAGGAGAAGCAGGCTCCATGCAAGGAACCCAATGTAGGACCTGATCCTGGGAATTCCAGGATCCTGGGAATCCAGGATCAGGCCCTAAGCCAAAGGCAGACACTCAACTGCTGAGCCACCCAGACATCCCTAAATTCCCACCTTTTCTCGGTCTTCTTTCATATACAATGTTGAAATCATCTGAGATTTGTTTATCAAATATTTTAATAATCAAGTTTTTTATTCTCTGTTATATATTTTACTGTTTTTGTTTCCTCTTTTATTCTTTTACCCCCACATCTTCCTCTTGGATTTATTTTAGTTTGTTTTGCCATATACATTTTCTAATAATTGTTCTAGTTAGAGTTTAAGGATGGTAAAGTATCCAAGTCAGTGGAATGTGTCTATTTTGTCCTTCCATTTGAATTGAACAATAGTTTAGCTGGGTATAGAATGTTGATGGTATTGTTATATTTTCTTCTTGCATCCAATGTTATGAATTACAAGACTTCTGACAATATGATTGTTATTCTTTTGTAGAACAGCACTTTTCTCCCCTCGTCTGGGGGTTTTTGGATTTCCTCTTTATTTTTGATGGTCTGAAATTTTTTCTTTAAGATTTTATTTATTCATGAGAGACACAGAGAGAGGCAGAGACATAGGCAGAGGGGAAAACAGGCTCCCTGAGGGAAACCCAATGTGGGACTCAATCCTAGGATCATGCCCTGAGCAGAAGGTAAACAATTAACCACTGAGATACCCAGGTGTCCCAGTCTGAATTTTTCTATGATATTTCTCAATGTGAGTCATTTTATATTCCTCTTGCCCAGTCCCTAGTGGTCCCTTTTAATCTGAAAATTTATGTCTTCTGGAAATTGGATGTTTCTTCTATTATTTTTTGCCTACTTTTTTTCTATCTGTTCTGCATTCTTTTCTTCCAGAATCCCTCTTAGAACTTCTGTTTTCTTCTAGCTTCCTAATTTTTCTTTTGTGTCTTCACTTTTGCCATTTTACTTGGTGTTCTGAGAAAATTTGTCAACAAGATCTGCCAGCTGCAAGTTCTCTTCTAAGTTCTGTACATTCTGCCACCAGTACATCTACTAAATGTTCCTTTTATTTCAACAATTTTCTGTGTCCAAGATCTTTAATTGAATCCTTTTATTTGAATGCAATGTCCTCTCTTGTCTCTCTATATTTGCTGTATTTGTTTGGTTCCCTTAGTTCTCAGAACTTGTATGTACTGAGTTTGCTGACTCTTTTATTAGATTGACTTTCTTAAATGTTAAATGAGGCTTGGTTTTGTACTGATCTTTGTGTTTTTGATTCTTTGTTTGCCTATTTGAGAACTAGATATACCGCCTGTTGCCAGTGATAATAAAACAAAGGTAGAACATATTGCTGGGATGGTTATTATCTAGTCTTCTAGTCTGGAGACTCCTCTTTTCCCTTGAGTATTAGCAGCCATTCAGGGGCTATTTTCCCTCTCAGGTCTAGCGTCTCCATGTACTGCTTCTGCCACTGCCCTCAAAAGTGTGGTGTATGTGGTGGGGGAGAGGGGCAAGCCATCTGGTCTCTCCTACGATGGTATTGTAGAAGTCACCTTGACTGCCAAGAGTTCCCTAGAGCTCCCTCCTGCTCCAGTATTCAATCCTCAGCATTTAGACAGAGTATCTGAAGCTACTCCCAACTGGGAGCAGACCCCCTCCTGAATGGTTAGGCTTCATCAATTATTCACATTCCATCTGCCTCAAGTCTTTCAGGAATTCTTTATAATTCCTGGTCTATGGAGAGTATTCCTTCTTGTTTTACAGCACTATTATGGTTAATTTTATTCTATGTATTTGGGGTAGAAAAAGGACATTGAAGCATATGCTCAGTTTATCATCTTAATAGCATATCTTGTATTTAATTTGCAAATTTGTCTTTGATTCATAGCTATACAAGAACTATAAGCAAAAGGTTATATATCCAATTTATTTGTACACATTTAAGTAATAGTATAATTAAAATAATTGAACATGGGGAAATCATTATTTTTAAAATATCCTTGGAAATGGTGTCTATATGTTATCTCTATTAGAGAAATAGTTTTTTGGTTTTTTATTTTCATTTTTTAAAGACATTTATTTACTCGAGAGAGAGAGAGAGAGCATGAGCAGGGGAACTAGCAGACTCCCCTCTGAGCAGGGTGCCCAACATGAGGCTCTATCCCAGGGCCCTCAGATTATGTCCTGAGCTGAAATCGAGAGTCAGAGACTTAACCGACTGAGTCACCCAGGCACCCTTGTTCTGAGTTTTTAAATGAGAACTTACTTCATTTAGACTTGACCCAAAAGTTACAGAGGAAGAGACTAAATACTTCCCCTGCCATGAAGCCTTATTGATAGAAGCAACACAGGTGCTACTATTTTCTGGAACAACACTTACCTTCAGGCAGCAGCAGTATATTTTGGTCCTGCCAATATATTGGCCAAGCAGAAGAGATAGAAGAAAGGGAAAGAAAGCTGAGACATAAATGACAAAATTTATGTAATATTTTTAATATGCCAACAAATATTCAAACATTACATTGACTTGTCTGACAATAACCTAGATGTTTTGATGTTATTGTTTTGGGTATTATCTCCATTTTACAAATGAAATAAACAGAGATTTGAAATCAATGATCTGCCAACGATCCCACAACTATTCTTGACTACATGAAGCCAATTCTTTAAGAGGTATATCAGTCAGTGTCCCAGCAGGACACAGAGGGCATGCTGGACATAGGATAATTTAGGGAGGTTTAATAAAGGGACTAACTTACAAAAGTGTGGCAGGGTATGAATGCCTCCCAGTCTTGTGAGAGGGGAGCAGTTACCACCATCACCTCGATGGAACAAGGGGATGAAATGCTTAGTATATGGGGCCCTCAGTTTTGGTGGTTTGCTGAAACCCGAAGACCCCATCTCAAGAAAATATTTTTAGATGAATTTGGTAAAATACTTACAAAAGAAACTGTATTAAAATATGATGGGGGATCCCTGGGTGGCGCAGCGGTTTGGCGCCTGCCTTTGGCCCAGGGCGCGATCCTGGAGACCCGGGATCGAATCCCACATCAGGCTCCCGGTGCATGGAGCCTGCTTCTCCCTCCGCCTGTGTCTCTGCCCCTCTCTCTCTCTCTCTCTCTCTGTGACTATCATAAATAAATAAAAATTAAAAAAAATATGATGAATAAACTAAGTAAAATAAGTTTTTGATGTATTAATACAAATGTTTCTTTATTAGTGCATTACCTAACAAGATTTGGTAGTGAGTCTAAAATAGACTGCAATTTCAAAGTACCAATAAGCATAAAAGATACTTGGACATTCCTGTACCTTTTGTAAAATGATACGAAAAAAAAATCCATGACAGCAACCATATGCATTGCTAATGCCATTAGGATGTGTTGATTAAATTGATAATTGAAGGAAATGGTAAATTTTGGACAAAGATTAGTGACTATAAAGTTGTAGTTTTATTTTCTTTATTAAAGTTCACAGGTCTCCTGAACTCTATCCACAGACTCTTGGTCATTAACCCAGAAGGAGAAAGTCATGCAGGAAGACCACCTTAAAACAAAACAAAACAAAAAACATGACCTTTGATAAAAGGACCCACAGCCACACAGCTTGCCAGAGAAACACCACTGGTGGGGAACTGGGAAATAAATACCCTAATGTCTTTCTCCCCTTCTATCTGATCTCATTCAAACTCTTAACAATGATATAATCTATATAGATGGGCTTCCCAAGGCAGAAAACTGGATGAAGAAGGATGGAGAATAAATATAGGAACAAGCTGAAAACATCCAGCCTTCAAAATTCTTCCAATCTGCCTATTTCTATCCCTCATCCACATGTTACCTACCTCTTTGCTCTATGTAGTTGCAACTGATTTATTTTCTCTCTAGAAAGCATTCAACTTCTTCCAACTTCAAGAAACACCTACCCCCACCACCATCCCAGGAAAATCTTCCCTGATGACCATCCATATCCATTACACATTTTCATTGAATATGTTAATTCTCACTCAAATAAAATAAGTGTATCATTTATGTAAGTATTTGCTTAATATTTTATATCAATGGAAATTATATTTGGTTGTAAGTAAAAATCCAAAACTAAAAACAGTGGTTCAAGCATATCAAGAATTTTGTTTTTGTTTTATAATGAGAAGTCCAGAAGTAGGTAGGACAGGAATAACTAGTAGTTATTGATAGAGGTGCTGGATCTTTTTATTTTTGCTCCACAATCCTTAGCATGTGACTTTGATTCTTGAAGTTGCCGTATGGTTACAAAATGGCTGCTGGAGCCCCAGCCAGTATGCATTGAGGCAGGAAGGAAGGAAAAGGCAAGGGGGAAAAATATATCCCATATTTTTAGAACTGAAGAAGCCACATAAGAGTTATTATGCAGGATATTTGAGGAGTGCCATTGGAATTGACTCAGTGGAAGGAAATGGAAGGAACTAAAACATTGGAGAAGTGGAACCTCAGTGCAGGTCCAACAATAGCCTTAACTGATTCCTTGAAGAGTTCCCCAGAGAAAATGGCTCTTCAGAGTTATCCTTGTTGGTCTGAGATGACAAGGCTTTTATATTTCATCATCAATCACTGTTATGACCCCACTCTGGGAAGGCCATGACCTTGGACAAGGTAGCTCTCTTCAGTTGAGACCAACCCTGAAGGTGATGAGAGCTGAAGGTTGCCCATTCCCAGCACTAGTGGATGTTGGGGCAACAAGCCCTTCAAGAAGGAGGATCCAGATGCTCCTTCCAGTGCTCACCACGTTATACCCCACAGTTTCTGTTAACATTTCCTTGGTCACATCTAGCCGTGTAGTTGCCCGTGTCTGCAGAGGAAACTGGCAAATGTTCATTCATCATATTGTTCAACAACAGCAAGTCAAGGTTCTGTTAACAAGGAAAAGGAGGAATTATATGCTGAAAAAACATCTGGAAGTTGATACCACGTCTGGTCCTGTACTAGATAGTGACTATCAAATGCAAGGAATAAGTTTGAATTCAATTAATGAGCATGCACACTTCCTGGACAGTGGTAGACACCTTATAAGTATCTGACAAAAAATGAATGAGAAACAAATGAATGAGTGAATGAACCAAAATTAGATATCATGAATCTAAGACCATGTTTTGCCCTCTAAGAGAAATGAGGTTAGGCCAATTTTTATTCCCAGGTGTGCTTCTACCTGTCCTATTTGAGAGACACTGAAGGATGAATGGGGAATCTATTAGTTTCCAGGGCTACCTTAACAAAGTTCCACATATTGGCTCCTTAAACAACAGAAATTTATTCTGGACACTGGAAGTTGGAGACAAAAGCTTCAGATAGGTTGGTTTCTTTTGAGGCTCCTTTCCTTGTTTTTTTTTTTTTTTTTTTCTTTCTCCTTGGTTTGTTGATGGCCATCTTCATCTTATGTCTTCTCATGGTCCTAGTTTCCTGTTCTTAGAAGGACACTACTCAGATTGGATTAGGAACCACCCTAATGACTTTATTTGAGCATAATTACCTTTTTAAATACCCTATATCCAAATTAAGTCACATCTTCAGATAGTGGGGATTAGTATTTCAGTATATGAATTTTGAGGGAGCACCATTCAAATAGTAAGAGAGGATGTCATGAAGAAGATGGGAGTCCTCCTATTTCATCAGAAATCCTCATTCCCATCTTATCTCCTAGGCCTCTTGATGGTTTGTTTGTTTTTTGTTTTTGTTTTTTGTTTTTTTACTTGCTTCAAGAAAGTCCTACCCCTGCAGCAGCCCAGCAATCACCAGTCTGAAATCCCTTTCCCAGAGCCCAGAGAGGAACATGGCTTTTCTCAGAACTATGCCCTATTACAGCGTTCGTCATACTGACTGTACTGATTGCATTAACTAATCACTGTATGATGTCTCTTTCTTTGAAGGAACTGTAACTTAAATTGTTCTTGATATTCATTTGTCTAACATATGTCAGGGTTAAGAGCTGAGCCTCTTGAATTAAACAGATGTAACTTTGAATCTCAACTTTTATACTTCTCAATGGACAGCTATCAAGTTCCCTCAGCTTCTTTGTTTTAATTACATTTATAATTATATATAAACATATATACTTATGTATGTAAATATACCCATTTCATGTATATTATATAAAATAAAATTTCCAAGTTTTAAAAGATATATTGTTTCCATATTATATATAAATACAAATATATGCTATATATGTAAATGTAGTGATAATTATAGCTTCTACATCAAGGATTGTTGTGGATAATAAATGAAGTAATCTATTTAAAAGTTACATAGATGAGAGTTGTTATTTGAAAATGCTTTGAGGGACGCCTGGTGGCTCAGTAGTTGAGTGTCTGCCTTTGGCTCAGGGCGTGATCCTGGAGTCTCTGGATCAAGTCCCACATGGGCTCCCTGCATGGAGCCTGCTTCTCCCTCTGCCTGTGTTTCTGCCTCTCTCTCTGTGACTCTCATGAATAAATAAAATCTTTTAAAAAAAGGAAAATGCTTTGAATGTGTACTATGTGCTATGTAACAGGGATGTAGAAATAAAGGCAGATTTCCTATCCCAAAGAACTCCATCATTTACAAGGGAAATAGCCAAATTCTTGTGAGAAATACTATGAGAGTGGTGCATGGGTGGCTCAGCTGGTTAAGTGTCTGCCTTCAGCTCAGGTCATGATCTCAGGGTCCTGGGATGGAACCCCCGCATTGGGCTCCCTGCTCAGCGGTGATCCTGCTTCTCCCTCTCCCTCTGCCTGCCACTACACCTACTTGTGCTCACTTGCTCTCTTTCTCTCTCCCTGTCAAATGAATAAATAAAATCTTTTTTTTTTTTAAGTGCTATGAGAGAGGTACCAATGAACTACAGGAGAATGCAAAGGGTGAACATTCACACAGATTCAGAAGGCTCCCTGGAACAGACAACCTTTTCTTTCAGCCTTAAGAGTGAAAGAGGAGATTGAAGAACTTTACAGGCACAAGGAACAGTGTATGCAAATCCATGCAGGCATGAGGACCTGGCCTTTGCAGAGAATCAAAACCAGTCTGCTTGCTGAGAAGATAAAGCGTGGGGGGAGATGAAACCAGAGGTGGAGAGTGAAGGGGAACAGGTCTTGAATTTCTGCAGTGGGTTGGGTCTGCCTTCAAAGGGAATGATTCATGTGGGAAAGTAGGTCAGAGCTGTTTCTGAAGAGGGCGAGGATTAATGGCGATCTATGTGTTACTGTTCTTGTAAAAAAAAAAAAATTAATAGTATGACTGTCTTTCTGTAGGCCTGATGCATGTTCCCAGCTTGGTCTTTCGTTTAATTGCCTGCAAAAGACACGAGCACCAACACGATCTGCCTCCACCTTGTTTGTGAGTCATGATGGGAATTCTGAGTAGCATTCCTTGTCACTCCGAAACCTCACCTAAGTTTAGGCATCAGGAGAAACGGGATGGAAACTGCTGGTGCCAACACCCTTTGTCAGCTACATGTTCCCTCCTTTTTGTCTTATTTTTTTCTTTCTTTTTTCCCTATTGTTTCATCTTGCCGTTCAGTCATCCCTTGGAGGTTCTAAAAAGCCTTTCATTAGCTCTTTCAATGTAACTGAAACCAGCAAAGGTTTCCTACAGCTTAGGAGAAGCTGAGAGTCACAATCAACAAACTTCCATTAAGCAACTTCTGTGTGTTATTTTTGCAACTGTCCTGTCATTGCCATTTTTTTATAGATGAGGAAGTTGGTTTTCAGAAATATCAGATGCTTTGCTTTCCAATATCCACGCTTACCTCTTCCTTAGTAGACAACTTTACCTTTCCCAGCCCACTGGCATCTAGGTGGGTCACATGACTAGTTATTGCCAATGGAATGTAGTGGCAACAATGTGTCACCTCCAGCCCAACAAGTTAGATGATGTAGGCCTTCTCTATTCCTTTGCTTTTTCATCATTACTTCCCAGGATTCAGTGGAGGACTCCAGGACTCTTAGAGAAGGCAAATGACTGTGCATAGCAAAGACCCCCAATCTTACCCATCTTCCTTAATCCACCACCAGACTACCATGGACCATGACATGAGCAAGAAATAAAACTTCACTCTTTTATGACATTCAGATTTGGGGATTGATTGTTTGTTAAAATAATTAGCTGACACTGTCTAATACATAGCTAGGGCAAGATTTGTGTCAATCAACTAATATTTATGTAACACCTTTTGTGAAAAGGTGGCATCAGTGCACTTCCAAGTGAGTGGTATAGAGAATGCACAGGTGATTAGCTGTTGGAGAGATGGCTGCCTACAGGATTCCCAAAATAGGAGAGTTTTGAAGTAGGTAGAAGCTGAATGATGTCCTCCACCATGAACAAGCAAAGGTTTTTATAGTGACCAAAACCCTCCCTCTTTTTTTTTTTTAAGATTTTATTTATTTATTCATGATAGAGAGAGAGAGAGAGAGAGGCAGAGACACAGGCAGAGGGAGAAGCAGGCTCCATGCAGGAAGCCCGACATGGGATTCGATCCCGGGTCTCCAGGATCGCGCCCTGGGCCAAAGACAGGAGCTAAACCGCTGCGCCACCCAGGGATCCCAACCCTCCCTCTTACTTCTTACTTCTTACCTTGGATCAACAGTTTATTTCAGTCAAAAAAATAAAAAAAAACAAACCCATCCTCTCAAGAGTGGGCTTGGCCAAGAATGCAGTTGTGTCTTCTGGCATGTACATTGTTACGCAAATTAGTATTTTATTCTGTCATTTAAGTTTATGAGATATTACAACTAACTGAGATATTGTAGGGTGTCCAACCTGTTACTTTACATTTACAGAGGAAAAAGCTGAAGCCCAAACATTAGTGGGCCACAGATGTCAATATGCATGTTTTTTCTCTCCCTCCCCTAAACTTTAGGTACTCTAGCAACTTAAGTAAATGGTCTAAGTCCCACCTACAAAGTTCAAAACAAACTCCATTAATCAAATTATGTTTGAAATGAGGTACTATAACCTATCAAGTTTTCTAAGTGAATTAACAGAGAACATGTTATATATGTATATATGCATTTTTCCCCCCTAAAATACACTAGTTCCTCTTTCCTGATTTAGTTAAGACAGTCTGGTGAGCAAAATCAAATTTCCATTTGGTCAGCAGTGAAAGGGACAGCTTGTTCACTTTTCAGATGAAAAAGAAGTTTTTATAATTGCCATGCATTGTAATCTTTACAACTAACTTTTACAATTGTCATCATTTCCTCCATGATATAGATGAGAAAACTAAAGCCCATAGTTCTTGGATAACTTCATTTATTTTTTTAAAAGATTTTATTTATTTACTCATGAGAGACACAGAGAGAGAGGCAGAGACATAGGCAGAGGGAAAAGTGGGCTCCCTGTGGGGGGTCTGATACTGGACTCAATCCCAGGACCACGAGATCACCACCTGAGCCAAAAGCAGATGCTCAATCACCAAGCCACCCAGGTGCCCTGACTTCCTTTAGACCATAGAACTTGTAGTAGAGACAATAACACAGACATCAAGCTCAGTTGCTTACTTTCTGGGCTCATAGACTACATTTCCCAGCTGCTCTTGCAGACAGGTTTGATCACAGGACAGAGTTCTGGAGAATAGAATGCAAGTGGATCACAGAATGTCACTCCTTGGTGACATTCATGAATACCTCTTACATGTTTCCTCCATGCTCTTTTCCCCTTTCAGTTGATTAGAAAGGAGCCTGGGTCCTTAAATCACTGAATGGCTGACAAGCCAATCACTGATAAGTATGCTCATGTTGGAATGTCAATAATGAGAATAATCTATTATATTTGATCCATTATATATTTTGGAGTTTGTTTGCTGAAGCAGCTAGTGTTTCCCTAATCAACACATAGTTTGAAAACTGCAGAATCAGAAATACCTGCAGTGCACAAGGTGCTGTGTTAGTGATAAAAAGATATGAACAGGTTGCTATCTTTTTTTTAAATTCCACTCACAATTGAAATCATATGGTATTCATTTTTCTCAATCTGATTTATTTCACTTAGCCTAATATCCTCTATATTCATCCATGTTGACATGATCTCATCCTTTAAAAAAAAAACTATTTATTTATTTATTTATTTATTTATTTATTTATTTATTTACTTATGAGAGAGAGAGAATGGGGCACCTGGATGGTTTAGTGGTTGAGCATTTGCCTTTGGCTCAGGTTATGATCCTGGGATCCTGGGATCCTAGGATCAAGTCCCATATCAGGCCCCCTCTGGGGAGCCTGCTTCTCCCTCTGCCTATGTCTGCCTCTCTCTCTCTCTCTGTATCTCTCATGAATAAATAAATAAAATCTTTAAAAAGAAAGAGAAAGTGTGTGAGCAGGAAGAGTGACAGAGAGAAAGAATCTTAAGCAGACTCCGTGCTGAGTGCAGAGCCTCATGTGGGGCTCAATCTCATGACCCTGACACCATGACCTGAGTCTAAACTTAGAGTTGGATGCTTAGTGTACTGAGCCACCTAGGTGCCCTGACAGCATCCTTTTCGTGGCTGTATAATATTCCATTGTATAAATACCATATCTTCCTTATCCAGTCCTCTGTTGTTGGACATGGTAGGGGGGTCAGGCAAAATGGGTGAAGGAGGGTGGAAGACACAGCCTTCCAGTTATGGGATGAATAAGCCATGGAACTAAAAGGCACTGCATAAAGCATAGAATCAATGATATTGTGATAGTGACGTATAGGGACAGATGGTGGCTACACTTGTGGGGAATATAGTGTAATGCATAAAAGTGCTGAATCACTATGTTGCACACCTGAAACTAATGTAACTGTGTGTCAACTATACTCAATTTTTAAAAAAATAAAAAACTAAACAAACAAACAAACAAAAGATATGAACATGAACGAAAATAGTTTAGGAACTTGAGAAGCTTTATGTCTAATAGGAACCTGGGATATGGGCAGAAATCCTATAATAAAACATAAAAATGAAAAAATATGTGCACAGAAAAATAAACTTGAAAAGACACAGGAATTAAGGGGACAAATAAGTGGTGCCCTTGTGCAGTAAGGGAGAGTTTTCATGAAGAAAATGGAATCTTTGGTCTAGAAGGATGGATAGCATGCAGAAACAGAATTCTCATTGGGAAATAAAGGAATGGAAACAAGGAAAAACGTGGCACAGTGAGTTGTTCAGTCAGATAGAGATGACATACATGAATAAATGAAATGGTAGGAAAGAGCCTCATCATGAAAGATGCTAAATGCCAGACTAGTGACTTTGAGCATCATTTATGTGTTTGGCTAAGGACTGTCACCCACACCTGTTGGCTAAAACATCTTCAGTGAATAGTGGTCATGCCTTCAGAGTTTGATGACCATTTATGGGGATGGTTTATCAGCCCTTGGAGCTCACACCACAGAAAGTTTTAATTTCTGAGAGCTGGTCTCTTAGGACTCAAGTAGACAAAGAAGATCAGAGATTGTGTGGTGGGGGGGAAAGAAGGAGGAAGGAAGAAAGATCATCCAGGATCAGTCCACCCTGGCAAGGTTCCAGACTCTGAATGAGGGTGAAGACACAATGATCCGAAGAGCTTTTAGATTCTGTTCCATTTAGGGCTTGCTCGGAAGAAGTATGTTGAGAGCTTTTTCCCCCTAGAAATACATATCTATGGAAATAACAAGGTTGGCATTGGATGTCATGGCAGAAAAGACCATGCCGGGAAAACTGTATGCTTTGAAAATCAGGTCATTTAGAAAAAAAATCCTGCAAAGTAAAAGCTTAAACAAAGCAGCAATTTAGGTACTTTTCACAGTCTGACTTATTGGTTCTTCTGACTAAAAACTAGGAAAGGCACTTTCTGAGTACATATCTCTTTAAAGTTCATTTGAGTGTCTCTTTCATTATTTTTTATAGTGCACACATAGATCTCAAGCTGTAAGTGTCCTTTTTATCACTGTAGCTAGAAGCAAAAAAGCCATCCAGCTGCTCAGTCTGTTTGTGCCAAATCGGCTCTTTTCTGAACACAATTCTCATCCATCAAGATATCCCAGATGTACAGAAGGGTCAAGCAGGAAAGAGACGGTGACAACTCTGAATTTTAACTTTTTAAAAAAGACGTATCCGTTTGGTATCAGATCCTTCTTGGCTGGAGAAAATACTTACCCTCATCCTCCAAATCATGCTATATTTCGCTATAGGGATGTCAATCCAAAGTGTCCACCCTTTCAGAGAATAGTCACTGGCATCACATCAAGTTTATGTAGAGGGGAGAGAAGGAAAAAGAACAGCACTAACATTTATTTCACATATCCTACCTCTCCCTTTATAATTTAATCATCAAAACACACTGTAACAGAGGAATCCCTTCTCCCAACTTCTACAGATTAGGAAACCAAAGTTGAATTAATTTAAGGGACTCGTTCAAAGTCAAGAACAGATTAAAGCAAGTTTGTCTCCTGGCTTGTGTATTCATGCCATTTAGTTGCTTATAACCATGAATTCAATTCAATTGTAGAGTTTTCATGAAATGCCCTAAGAAGATAAACTGGCTGCATACGTGTAAGTGCTAAGTAACACAGTGTCAATCTCATCCATAAATATTGAGTAAAACTGAGGCAAAATTATACTCAAATGAGATTGTTTTCAGAGTGTGTCCAGGAAAAGGTTAAATTTGAAAAGATTTGAGCCTGCTCATTTACAGATACAATTAATTTGTAAATGTCATCACAATATGAGTATTTCAATACAGAATTCTATAATATTATGCTGTGAAAGCTACTGTCATGCTCTTTCCTTAATGCATTTATTTCAAAAGATATTCTTTCAAGCTCATTGCCTTTAAGTCTGAATAATCCTAATTAAATATGATTCTTGACAGATTTACACACAAAGCTGGCCCCTCTTGGATTCACTCACATATGTGTTCACCCAACATTTACTGAATATCTCCCAGGTTGTAGGATCAAGACGCTAAAGCTTTGTTTTCCAGAAATTTATAGTCTCACCGGAGAAAAACACAATTGTGAAATAACATGCCAAGTGCTATGATAGAGATTCTGTACCGGGCATGGGATCAGGACAGGGGCATCTATGTTACTCAGGAGAGCCTCATAGAAATGGTGACACCAAGCAAACAAGGGAAGGGAGGAGACAGCAAGGTGGACAGGCTAAATGAGGTGTCACAGGTCAAGGCAAAAGTGTGTTCGAAGGCTCAGGGAAGCGACAGAGTGTGTGGGGTCTTATCTAGTTTATTGCAGAGTGACAGAAGATGAAGGTGGACAAGTAAACAGGAGACAGACCAAGAGGGTGCACTTTGAATGCCATGGGGTCCACTTGGCATGTTAAAACTTGCCTTCTTTTTTCTACATTTTAGAGATAACATATTTAAACCTTGCTTTTTCTTTCAAAGTGCTTTCTCTCTACTCACTTTACAACTTTTTGGGTCCTTCTGACATGGGTCATTACCAGGGACTCAGATGTTTACTTGCCCAACCTCCATCATGTGGTTTTTTTTTTTTGTTGTTGTTGTTGTTTTTTTTTGTTTTTTTAAATTTTTTATTTATTTTTGATAGTCACAGAGAGAGAGAGAGAGGCAGAGACACAGGCGGAGGGAGAAGCAGGCTCCATGCACCGGGAGCCTGATGTGGGATTCGATCCCCGGTCTCCAGGATCGCGCCCTGGGCCAAAGGCAGGCGCCAAACCGCTGCGCCACCCAGGGATCCCTCATCATGTGGTTTTGCAAGAGAAAGTCTCCCTGGTCCCTATCACAGAATAGACACAACGATGAAGTTTGGAGGCCCTCTTTTTCTCCTAAATCCTTCATAATAAAGACATTTCATTGACTGCTAAAGAAATACCAGCATTCAGAAAGTATTTGGTGACTTCTGAAGGTAGTGAGATGCTGTATGCGAAGTATCATGGCAGATGGCTAAGGAGCATCGAAAACAACATCCTTCTGGAGAAAACTAGAAAACCAGGTCATCACCACCTCACACAGTCCTGTCAGAAGCTAAGAATTAAGGCTGGCCACATTGTCAAGGACATTTCAGATCCTATAATTCTGCTTCTCTGATGATAATGATAAAAATAGCACCTTTTTGTGTGACTTGCACAATTTTCAGAGCCCGCTCACCTCTGATGTCCTCGGAGCAGCTGATGGACAAGGCACAACTCAGAGGACGAAGGGTGCTCCCAACCAGCGTGGTGAGATGACATCTTAAAGGGACATGGGAGATACCAAACAACACATGATCTGTCTTTCTGTGTTTGATATGAAAGGATGGTTTTGTTGAGAGCAGAGCTGGCCTCCACATTCCTAAACTTAAAATTTAAGAATATTCCAAAGATATCTGATTATTCTTTGCATAATCTATCATTTATATTTGTTTATAAAAACACTTAAAGCTTTTTAGATTTTTAGCTTGTTTCTACCACAGAGAAAGATGTTTTAATTTTTTCCATTTTCCCCAATACACCTTAAATTTTCATTTTATTAGCACTAAACTTGCCTTTTTGTAAATGCAAGAGGTATTCCATAATTAATATGATATCACTATTAACAAAGAGAATGTGTTTCAGAGACATACTCATTTGAGAGAAACATAATGACCAGAGACAGAAATGATGTAGGAAACTTGGAGGAACTTTCTAGAAAACAATAGATAGAACCAAGAATTAGAAATCATATAATGTGCGTGAGCATTGTATGGTAAAAGTATCCTTTCCCAAAGTGTATGCTGTGGAACCCACTCTGCTACATATTTCTCAGAAGGAAATTAAGCTCTTGTGGTCAAATAAGTTGAATATATCACTTCTGAGGGTATGCATATTAGCCTAATAAAGTCTCCGAGAAGACCTGAGAAATTTGCAAAACTTTATTTGAATCAGTTTTTCAAAAAAAAATTTTTTACACAGTTACTTCTTTTTCCCCATATACAGCTCTGCACTTGGGTTCCATGAAATACACTTTGAGAAATGCTCCTTTGAAGTTAAGGAAAGTGAGAGAGAGGCTGACCTACATTTTTTGGCAGAAAAGGAGACCTACCAACATTTCTTTCAAATACAAAAAGGTACTTTGCAATGTCCTTCTCAGAAAGTCTTTTAAAGATATGCATGCTGAGGTATTTGGGGAGAGGTATACTGACTCCTCCAACTCACCTTGAAATGTGTTAAAAACAAACTGAAATGATGGATGGACAGAAGGATAGATGGTGACAAAGCAAGAATAATAAAATGTTAACTGTAGGATCTATGTGGTAGGTACTTTAGCTATTCACTGTAATTCTTTTTTTTTTCTTTTTTTTACTTTTCTCAATGTCTGAAAAAAATGTAGATAAAATGTTGAGAAGAAAAAGAATACATATCCAGTACATATCAACACTTGCACAAAGTATGACTTAGAAGGAGGTCGAAAGATTTGTTGAGTTTTCAACTTTCTACCATAGTTCCCATCTATTGACCACATACCAAGGATTATACTAGACAATTTACATGCACATATTATCTCATTTAATATTCAAAGCAAATGAAAAGGAGGTTTGGGGAACCTCCATTTTAATGAGGAGACAAGTAAGACCATGTGGCTAAATAAGACTCATGACAAAATTCACTCTAGTTAAGCCATGTTCTTCATGCCCTGTATAGGGGGTGCCCGAATTGTTATTCCCCTCTTCCCATCTCCCTGTTCACTCAGGAAAACAGTGCAATGCCCAGGGGAATTTCCAGCTACCTCTAGGCTCCTGTCCCTCCTTACTCTTCAGCCCTAGTCCATGGTTGAGTTATCTTATAGGTCAGTGGCAGGGAGAAGCAGAAAATTAGAGGTGAGTTATCTCCCCCAGAAAGAGTCAAGATTTACTTCAATGAAGAGGACAAAAAACAGGGGGAAGAAGCAAAGATATGAGCCTGTGGGGCACATGTGTGGATCATGGTGGAGGACAGGGAGATGAGGGAGGAAGATAAAAAGATCTCAAGGCAATTTGGGGAGGTAGTTGAGAGCAAGAGAAACAAAAAAGAAGGATTAAAGATTCTCTTTAATATTCGTTGAGAGACATGGAATGGATTGAGGTTACTTCTATGTCTTTGTTTTCTAGACTGTATTTCTTTGACTGTGATATTTCATTCTTTCTTCTTTCTTTCTTTATTTCTCTTTCTTTTCAGATTTATCTATCTATTTTAGAGAAAGCATGAGTGAGAGTGGCAGAGGAAGAAAGAGAGAATCTCAAGCAGACTCTGCACCCAGCATGGAGCCAAGGCAGGGCTTGATCTCATGACCCTGAGATCATGACCTCAGCTGAAATGAAGAACCAGAGGCTTAACCAACTGCACCACCCAGGCACCCCATTTGTGACATTTCTTTTTAAAAATGTGTATAGGAAGGAGATCTTTGTTGCTGTATAAACCTCAGAAGGAGGCACATCTCACATCAGCACATCACATCAGTGATCACATGACTTCTTCATCACATGGTGGGGAAATCACTGGATGGACCCTGGGAGGGGTAAGTGTTTGCAAAGTACAGGTAAGAATATGGGACAGACATCCCCCTTCTCGTAACAGTTGGACTCAGGTAAGTTAGCTAATCACTTAGACCATTTTGTCAGTCAAAATGGTCTTAATTATAGATATCTTTGGTTAATGATTCCTGGTGTTCCTAGAGTCAACATAAATGGCAGCCTACTGAAATGCCACTTGAAATATATGACTAAAACTTCTATTGCTGAGGAAGAGAGGCCTGAGTTTAGCAAGATCAGTCTTGGACTTGCCTTCTGAATCCTTTAGCTCTGTAGCCCCCAAAATTGAAAGACTCGGTCTTTTGCCCAGTCATTGAAAGCTCATGATTTTAGGTCTTTATGTCAAGCCAGGAGTTTAGAACTATATGCTTAATATTGTCCTTCCTTAAGCTATCTACTTCCATCAGAAGCAACTACTCACTCACATAGTCTTAGAATTTCTTAGTCTAGGTTCTATGGCACTACCCACAAGGTCCCCACACCTCACCTTCACTGGTCACTTTATTACCATTGACTATGTATGATAATTGGATCAACTGCTTTGCCACTGGTCAGGTCATCAGAGTCCAAGCCCTGAGGCTGGATTTTCATTCTCCATGGTCCTAACCAGGTCAAATAAGCAAACCTAATTCCATCCATTTCTGAGAGCCTACTGCTACAATCATGCCACTTCTGGTACTGATGAATGCATCATCAGAGTTCCTTATCACAAGAAAACAATGCTGAATAATCTAAACAGAAAACAAATTTATCAAAAGTATATTGGTTGATAGTGAGGAGGCTGTGCTTGCTTGGGCAGGAAGTACAGTGGGAAATCTCTGTATCTACTTCTCCATTTTGCTATGAACCTAAAACTGCTCTTAAAAAGGTAGTCTAA
This sequence comes from Vulpes lagopus, assembly GCF_018345385.1. Lineage (NCBI taxonomy): Eukaryota > Metazoa > Chordata > Mammalia > Carnivora > Canidae > Vulpes > Vulpes lagopus. The sequence continues at coordinate 125,385,801 of NC_054827.1, read as the reverse complement.
AAAAAAAAAAAAAAAGCACATTGGATAACACAGGCTTTCTAGAGAAGTCAGGAAACCAGACTAGGAGGCAACACAAGAAAAATGCAAGCTTCAGAACTAGTCCCCAAGCTGCCATTGTCTCTGGATGGACACTACATTCTGCTCCTAGAAACTACTACACCAGCTCTGTAAGCCAGTTGTAGTTGTTGTTAATGTCACTGTCTCTACTAATGGCCAGAAAGGAGTAAATATGGACTCTGATTTTGAAGGCCATTAGCTTCCCATTCAAAGTCAGGGGACAGTTCTGAATGAGGGAGCCTAAGTTATTTGTTGTCTTAGAATGGCTTCCCCAGAAGTAGACTCAGAGATAATGGTTAGTATGCACGTGATTTGTTTTAAAAGAGCTTAATTATATATGCTTTAATATGGGAAAATACAGAATATGATATAATAATAAAACAATCTCATACAGATTTAATTCTTGGGAGTCAGTATGGGGTAGAAAACTTTACAATCAGAACATCCTCAGTTTAAGTGTGACACTAACTAGCTATATTTAAGTAAGATAGCTAGGGAAAAAAAGAGAAAGAAAAATTCAGGACACCAAGTTAAAGCTGTATTTAAGATAAATAACAAGTTCTTTTTAGTGTTTAGTATATTCCAAATATTGCATGGGACATACATGTCCTAAAATTTGTTCATGGTTTCTCTGACATTTAAATTTAACTTGGCTTTCTGTAATTTGTTTGCTAAACTCAGCAACCCTATATTTGAGTAATTTAACTTCTCTGATTTGATTTCCTGTCTGCGAAATGGTCTCCTCTCCCGTTAGACCCCAAGAGACACTCAGTGAGCAGCAGTGACTTCAGATTTTCTAGGACAGTTTACTCCTAATGCTGCAGAATATGAGACAAGATATCTTGAAAACTCAAGAGTTAGGGTGTTTTTATATTTTCTTCCTTTTGTGAAACTTGATCAGACAAATTGTTTCTTTATCAGATGGAAGCCTGTAAGACATGAGCTCAATGCATTGTCTGTGTTACAGCTGACTGCCTCCCCAGCTGGTCAGCCCACGTTATTCCCTGGGCTCAGCCAGGCTCCTGGCTTGCAGCAGGCAGCTGATGGCAAGATTGGGCCACTCAGTCTTTACATTCTTCCCAACAGCTCCTCCTCTCCTTGCCGCTTCTGTTCATGATGTTAAAAAAAAAAAAAAACAAAACTCACAACCTCCACTTTATTGAGCAGCTGCTTCTCTGGGATGAATCTCTCAGGCCAGAGCTGCTATGAGGGAAACCCACACACACAAAAAAATGATGCTTAGACAATGTTGCATGTAATAACCATAGAACTCTGATTTCTTAGGTTAGAGAATAATCTATTAGGCTTCTTAGTTTTCAGAATGTTTTAGTTATATCACTTCTAGGGATTTTTGGAAGAAACAGGAAGCAGTATTATATGCTTAGTCTGTGATCTTGAAATGCAATTCCTTACAGCAGAGTGTGTGAAATGCTTTCTGCAGGCTCTCACTTAGTCATTCTGGTAACTGGAGGCAGGGCAGGGTACAGTCTGCACCTGCCCCCAAACCAGCTGTGATTCACAGCAGCCTGGAGTTGACCTGTCAAGGTCGAGTGGCCAGCCCCTGGCAGGGCTGGGAGCAGAGGCTGCCTCTGCTGTCTTGTGAGCGAGCTTCCTTTCCCCCACTGCTTTCTGCTGCCCCCAGGGTCACAAGACACTCAGTGAAGTCTGTGTCTCCATGTTCTGATCTGCTCCTGTCCTGGTCTTGGTCTTTCCCCCCAGGACTCCTACATGATATGGTGAGGGCCTGAGCTTTGTGCAAAAATATGGTTCAATGCTCCTAAGGAAGTTCAGCCCCAGCTCCTGGAAGGAGACTTGCACAGGAGTTAGTTACTTACGGTGGGTGTTGACTCCTAAATTCTATTTTCATCGGTCCACATGTCAATGAATTGTTGAACGATGTCTCAATTTGGAGTACCCAGGAGCCACCTGGGCAAAGATATGTATGAAAATGACTGCTTGGATCTCCTGTCCAAGGGTGCACAATTGCTCGATGGCCCCAGGTTCTGCCCTTCTGGAGCCACCTCCCTATCAGTGGGGGGGGGGGGGCGGGGGGCACACCTCTCATGGGCTAGCAAGTGAATGTGTGACACTGGATTCCTCAACTGATGGCCTTTCACTCAAAGACTGTCCGTCCACATGATCAGAGCTGTCTCAGAACAGCAGTACAGGCCAGGAATCTTCCTAACCAGACCTTCTTCCTCCCCTTTCTTCCCTGAGATGGCTCTGCATCTCTGTCTGAAGACTCCCCCTGATTACTCTACTCCTCGTCTCTTTCCAGAACAGGCATCCAGGAAGGTCCTTATTCATCTGAACCTGTCTTGGCATTTGCTTCTCCTCTGGGGATCCCAGCACAGAGGCCAACCCAGGAAGCAAAGCATGGAGACAAACAGGGGAGGAGCGTCAGGGAAGAAGGGAGGCCAATATAAGGTGTTGACGCAGCTATCACTGTGGGCAAGCAGAGGAGGCTCTGCTCTGCCCAGAAACTTCCAAAACCCTGCATGCATTTCACTTCAGAATTATATCTCCAAGGGGCAAGAAACCCAGAATACATATTCACAGCTCTCCCCTCCCTGAGTGGGGGGTCCCTCCAGGGGCATTCACTGTCTTGCAGTTAGTACTTCCAGATGCTTGCATTGCCTCTCAGGGTGACTCTGGGACTGGGCCAAACCATCCAATTCCAGAGCCCAAGCTCTTAATCACTAAACTACCATGGTATGCATCAGTTACATTTTTTTTCAGCCCATATTAGGAGCAGTTTAGCAGTAAACATCTTTCTTACTAAAATATTCCATATTGGTAGAGTAGAAAAATCTAGCCAGCTAGTTGTTAAGCCACAGCTACTTGCCAGCTGTGTGTGCTTGGGTAGAAGACTTAACTTCTCTGTGCCTCAATTTCTTCATAGATCAAAAGCAGATGGTAGTCACAGAATTATTTTTGAGGACCTTTGGCATCCATGAATGTGAAGGAGTTTTATAAACTGTAAAGTGCTATCCAAATGGAATGGATTATGCTCCTTGAATAACCTCAGACTTTCTCCCTAGTGCCCTGCCCTGCTCTGTTTTTGAAACAAATGCATACATTGTCTTGTCTGGCCTTCCCCTGCCCCCACCCCTACTGTGTTATAGGAGACCTCCTCTGATTACAAAACTGGTTTCACAATCTCAACAGTACAGGATGTTTCGTTCTATTCCAACATAGCTTAGATAACACAGCTTTAAGAGTTTGCAATTCATCCTTCATTGATCAATGTTCTTGACTGTTACACGCTTGCCTGAACCCTGTTGTAACGCCAGATGCTTCAGAACAATGAATAGTTTCATGTCCCTCTCATGTCACTTAGGCAGCTTTTTCTTAACCCCCTCTTCCTAAGGAGGTTCCTAAATCCTACTTCATCATTCACCTCCCTAGAGACTCTGCTGAAAGCAAAGGCCTCTCTCCTTAGGAAAATATAAAAGTGAGAACTTATCAGCCTGTATATACACAGACACACACATATATTAGGTACAATTTTGTGGGGAGTCACAGCCCCCTTTGAAGCCCACGGACTGAAGCTCTGGGGTAAAATGTTTGGTCTCTGCCGTCAGCTACTGTATTGCATTTTAAATACTGGTTGTACATGAGGTGTCTAGCAATGATGCTCATCCCCAGCAAGTGCTTAGTCAATAAGGGAAGTAACACCTTTTCCAGACAGTACACAGACCTGGGAGATGTTCAAAGAGAGAGAGAGAGACAGAGAGACACAGAAGCTGGGCAGCTTAGACAGAGATTTTAGAGGAAGGTTTGTTTCCAACACTAGAAGAGGCTGGAGTTGGTTCTCCCTCTGCTGGCCCATGGTTAACATACACTCTGTTTTGATTCCAGTGAGTGTTGGCGTTGTCAGGGAGAAGCCCACAGAGACACAGGTGGGAGATGGGGAGTTAGGAGGCTCATGGATTAGATCTGAGCCAGGGAATGCACCGGAAAAGTTAAGGACAGGGCAGTGTGTCTGTCCCTTTGTTTCTCTGCCTTTGCTTGTAAGTCCTATTTCATTTGCTGATGTAAATCCTCTCTGGGCATCTGCCGTGGGGAGGCATCATGATACAACATGAAGAAGGCACAGCTCGACCTACAAATGATGGGTCTCATCATCAGAGGTTTGACTTTCCTTTCTGACTTACAGTTTTAATTGAACTCGGAGGACACAGGTTTACACTGCATGGGGGAATGGCGAAGAGCAAGGGCTTTGAGCTCTGACTCAGCTCTGCCCTTACTAGTGGAATGATTGCTCCTCTAGAGCTTGAGCAATCTGAGCCTCAGTTTGCTCATCTATAAAATGAGGCTAATCATAGTCCCTACCTCATAGCATTGCTATGAGGATTAAATAGTATGTTGGATGTGTAGTGGAGGGTCTAGCAATAAAAAGAACTTAATAAGTGGTAGGTATTAGCATTATTTTATTCTAATATAAGAATAGTATTTTAGGGATGCATGAGTGGCTCAGCCAGTTAAGCATCCAACTCTTGATTTTGGCTCAGGTTGTGATCTCAGGGTCATGAGATCAAGCCCTGTGTTAGGCTCTCTACTGAGCATGGAGCCTGCTTAACATTCTCCCTCTCCCTTTCCCTTTGCCCCTCCCTGCCCCCGCTCATGGTTTCTCTCTCTCTCTCTCAAAAAAATAAATAAATAAATAAATAAAATAAAAATATTTTAAAAGACTTATTTTTAAAATTCCACAATAGTGCTTTTTATGTGAGGCCAAACCACTTAAAATGGCTAGAATTCAGTCAATTTTCACCTACAAAGCTAGTGAACTTTCATATGTTTAAGCCTTACAGAAAAACTGGAAAACTTAGATTGAAAAGTAGAAATTATTCATAATGCTACCATCCAGAGATACACACTTGCATGTATCTTTCTGATCTCTTGTATGTATGTAAATAAATAACATTGATTGCAAGTAGGGGTGCAATCCTGATCAGAACAGTTTTTTAAAAACTCAGTCTGACTGGTGAAGGAGGGGTCAATGTGTCTTCAGAGGGCACCTGAGTAATGGGCAGAGCATGCGGGCAGTGGAGGGAGCTAACATCCACGCCCTGTTTCTGTAGGATTCCTTTGCAGCAGTGGCCAGGCTGTCCACCTGTCCCTCCACTTGTCCCCTACCAAGGGCAGAGTCCTGACTCAGCAGGTACACTCGGCCCTGGCCAGTGAGGGATGTGGCCCTGACAAGTGATTTCATTGGCTCCTTAAGATGAGATGAATTGTTACTTTGACTATAATTTCCCAACCACTTTGGATAACCAGGGTTTCTGCTAGAGTACAACAGGAGAGGGAAACTGTGGTAGAGTTAAGCTCATCATCTTCTTTTATTGTGCTGAGCTTTTTGCCAATATCAATAGCTCCTCACTATTTTCAGAATGGGGGCATAGCTGTCTGGCTGTGCACAGCCTGGCAGGGCTTAGCAATGCACATTGAGAGTTTCTTAGGTGTACTCCTGCTTCTGCTCAGGAGGCAGAGGGAGCTGGATCCAGAAGGGTCTGCTCTATCAGTCTTCTGGCCCTGGGCAGATGAAAGTCTGCAGAGGCAATTTAACAACTGTGCTGTCACTTCCTATAGACACTCGCTTGGTTCTTACTACCCCAGGCTGATGAGAGTGAGAGCACCCCATGCAAGAGCCCTTACCCTGCTGCTCACTGAGACTGTGACATGGAGTAAGTCATTCATCCTCCCTGGCCTGCGGTTTCCTAAAGGAAAAATTGAGGGCTTTGAGTCAGGTGATCTCTAAGTTTCCTTCTATTAGAGTTTTCAAGATCTCTCTATACCTAATGGGAATCCTTTCTTTTCCTGTTCAGTAAGTCTATGGATTAGGAAATGGTAAGAATCCAAAGGTCCAAGGAGGAATCAGAAACTACAGGAGTTTATTTTTTTTATTAAGAGCACATTGAGAGAATGAAGTGGTAAGCAAGATCCCAATATATCCATATATCTGACAAAGGACATATACCCAACATATATAAAGAACTCCTACAAATCAATAAGCAAAGGACAGATAAGCCAATAGGAAAAAAAGAAAAAACATTTTAACTACAAGGGATTTACAAAGAGTTGATAAATAAAAAAAAAAAGTTGATAAATTTATGGAAAGGTACTAAATTTTGTTAGTCCTCAAGGAAACACAAATTAAAACCACAAAAAGATACTCCCCGCCTCCACACACCAGAATAGCTGACATTAAAGACACTAATGAAGCCAAAAGTTGAAGAGGTTGTGAAGCAACTGAGGCTCCATACACTGCAGACGGGAATATAAAGTGGTACAACATTTTGGAAAATGACTTGGTATTACCAATGAAAGTTGAACATATATATAATTTATAACCCAGTAATCTCCTTCCTTAGGGGTATACTCAACAAAAATGCATATATATTTCTCTCAAAATGTTTGTGCAAGAAAACAGCCCTTTTCTAAAGGAGCTGAAAACAGGAAACTACCCAAATTTCCATCAACTAAAGAATGGATAAGTGTGGTATATTTATACTACAGAATTCTAAACAGCAATGAGAATGAACACACTACTGCTAAACGTAACTTGGATGAATTTCAAAATATAATGTTGAGCAAAAGAAACCAAAAACAAAAGAATATACATTATTATTTCATTTACCTAAATGGGCAAAAGTAACCGCTGGTACTAGAAGTCAAGGTAGTGGTTTCCCTTGAGGGTAATGACCAGAAAGGGATACAGTGGACTTCTGAGATGCTGGTAGTGTTCTGTTTCTTAATCTGAGGATTAATTACAGAGATATATGTTCAGTTTATGAAAATTCAGAGAGCTGGGCACTTGCAATAAGTATAATTCTGGGTGTGTGTGTGTGGGTGATACACTGACAAAAAGTTTTTAGAATCATAAGTTTCATTATATTTTTGGTATTCTTCCTAACACCATCACCAGAGGTTTTTAAAAAACTATTCTAGGAGCACCTGGGAGGCTCAGTGGTTGAGGATCTGCCTTTGGCTTGGGTCATGATCCCGGGGTCCTGGGATCAAGTCCTGCATCAGGCTCCCTCTGGGGAGCCTGCTTCTCCCTCTTCCTGTGTCTCTGCCTCTCTCTGTGTCTCTTATGAATAAATAAATAAAATCTTTAAAAAATATAAAAATAAAAAAACTATACTAGCTTCTGTTGATCATCCCCTTTTTCAAAGTTACTCTCTGCCTTATAATCCAGCATTTAACAATGTGCTATTGTTTCTTGGTTCTCGAATTATTTCACTTATTTAATCTTGCCCTGCCAACTGCATTATGAATTGTAGAACATGTAAGTTACACTTTTTACTTTCAGACTCAGGCAGAAAGTAAAGAATACCAAACTTGCCAATCTATTTATCAGATTCCATTATTAATGGGCCAATATTCCCATGCTATACTACTATCCTCAACCCTGGCTTTTTCTATATTTCTCCAGTGTTTATAAATCTATCACTTCAGCCTACCTACTCCTGAACTTCCCATTTATAACCTGTGTATAATAACCTGCCCCCTTTTCTCTGGATCATTCTGGCTTCCCTGCTTTAATTCTCCACAAATTTAGCAGCTGATCCATGCTGGATACTGTGAGATGCCCCAGTCATGTTGAGATCATGAGACTGAGTCTCCAGCCCCAAGAGCACCATGGATAGCTAAGGAAGACAGACTCGGAAATGGAAAATGTCTTGATTCATTAAATGTATGGAAGTAAAGAAGCAGCTACCCAACTCAGCCTCAGGTGATTCACAGAAGTCTTCCAGAGGAGAGAGTCACCTTAGAATTGAATCCTGAAGAATGAGTAGAAAGTGGCCAGGTAAAGAGGGTAGAAAATCCTTTCAGGCAGAGGAAATGGTGAGTAAGATCACAGAATCATGAAACAGCAGTCTGTGTTTATAAGTATGCATGTGCATGCATGTGTGTATCTGTGTATCCATGAGGAGCAGAGTTTTTACAACCAGTTGTGGGTATCTCTGGGTTCTAAATGGATGACTGGGGAAGACAAAAATTCAGCAGTGACAGTATATGAAGTAAGAGTTAGGGGCCAATAAAAGGGCTTTAAATGCTAAGCTAATGGGGATCCCTGGGTGGCTCAGTGGTTTAGCGCCTGCCTTCGGCCCAGGGCAGTCCTGGAGTCCCAGGATCAAGTCCCACATCAGGCCCCCTGCATGGAGCCTGCTTCTCCCTCGGCCTGTGTCTCTACCTCTCTCTCTCTCTCTCTCTCTCTCTCTCTCTGTCTCTCATGAATAAATAAATAAAATCTTTAAAACAAAAGTGAAAAAATAAATGCTAAGCTAAGATGCTCTGACCTAGTAATGTACAACGAGGGTTAACATACTATAACTGGGAGCCAAATTTGGCTTTCTTCTTATTTTATAAATAAAGTTTTATTGGAACACAACTACATCGTTCCTTTATATATAGTCTACAGCTGCTGTTGCACAGAAACCATACAACTGAGGCCTTGACGATCCCTAATGTAGAAGATAATCAGCCATTAAGGAGTCCTAAGCAAAGAGAAGGTAGAGATGACTCACTATGTGTGATAGGAAAGTCACCCCAACATAGCCTTGGTCCATACTGTGGAATGGAAACAATTTACTTCATGTCAATGCTACAGAAGCATCATTGAAGGCCTTCTTGAATCAGGTACTGTGTTTCCTGAGGACTCTATTGAGCAATTTTCCATGCCTGTGACGAATGACTGACACAACGTACATGATCAGTGATGTAATCCCACTGATGTGGAATCCACCAACCTTGGGCTACTGATAGTTCTCCAACATGTATATTTGGGTTAAGAACCTAAAAGCACAACACTTTTTCCCCTTTTGAGCTCAGAAACCAATTGTTAAAAAATCCTAGCAATCAAATAAATAGAAATGAGAATATTATATTTATTGTTAGTAGTTCTTTATTGTTCGTATCCTTGAGTTAGACAAACATCACCTCACAGACCCTGGCTGGGCTGACCAACTTCAGGGTTCGCCCTATGAAGACTTGTTCCTGAATATTTGCTTCTACAGAGAAGCAGTAACAAAGAAAGACAGAGAGAGACAAGACTGAGCTCCTTCTCCAAGCACACCAATCAGATAAGTCACTGCTCCATCTTTGGAGAGGGAATGGGGTGAGAGAGTAGGAATGACACTCTAATGGAGCTTTGTCCACACGGAAGCATGGAGACAGAGGATAGATGTCCCATCACCAACACTCTGATGTTATTTTCCACTGATGATCTATGTCTTTCAGTGATGCACTGATGTTAGACTCTCATAGGATCATCTCTTTTGGGCCGTTAGGTCAGACCATGCACTGAGATCCTTTCCATCAGTAATCCTGGGAAGATTCTGATACTGACACGAGAAACAGGGCTAGGCACAAATCTCAGTGTAAGTGAGGTTTGGGTTGGCCCATAGCCCGAAATATGAAGGTGCTGGAGTGTTTGTGGTGATGGGAAGTTAGCTGAAGAGGCAGGTATGCGGAGGTCAGGTCACCAGACAGGAAGAGAGGTGGCCTGAGAAGAGAAGACACTAGGGAAAAAAATGAGCCAGTTGGAAAGAGTTATGAATTAAAACCCCACGCCCCATGGGCAGCTCCTCCATTATCTCTGAAACTTTGGTGCAATCCTGTTCCACTGTCCAATCCTAATTGGTTGTCCTGTTCTTCAGATGGAGTAGCAAAAGGAAGAATAATGCCAATGCCTTGTGAGGCCACAATGGTTGAAAGAGTAGTACCTACTAGTGACCAATGTTTCCAGAAGACGGGCCATCCCACCAGCCATTAGAAGCAAAGAAAGCAACATGGTGGCATGATAGAAAGCCTGGAGCAGAAGAACCCAGGGTTCATGTACCTGAGCATGCAAGTCCCCCTGCCCCTCTCAGATACAGCCCGGGACACTTTGAAAAAAAGCTACTTCCCAGGAATCACTTCAGTGGGACTCAAACTGTCATAATTTGGTCATGAAGGTAAATGAGGTGTTATTTTGAAGTCACAGGCAACACATGCAAAACACTTAGCCCATTTGCCAGCTAATAATAAGCAATAACTTCTCAACCAACAGGACCTTTTGTCATTTTTATTGCTGTATTATCACGATCGTTACCTCTTGGCTTTCATTTCCCTAAGGTGACTGATGGATAGGTCACTGTGGCTTCAGAGCTATTTGGGGATCCCCAGCCAGGCACTTGACAAGGATTTGTGGAGAGGGATGGTTCCAGGTTGTGCTTTCAGGACAGTAGGGATTTGACTTTGCAGAGAAAAGGCAGGAGCTCTACAAAATGTAGGTCAAGGCTGCCGGAAGCGGGGCTGTCTGGGGGAAGGCTTGGCAACAGCCACTGCATGCAAAGGTTCTGGGGAGCTAGGAGTCAGGAGAGGAGGAAGAGAAGCAGGAAGTTTATACAAGGTGATTTTGTAGAAGATCAAATCTGACATATTTGTAGGACCTGTATAAAAAATGCAAAACAGCCATCTCTTTTAAGAACCATCTTTGAAATTGCAATAAATTCTCCCTGACAGAAACTCAGTCAAGTCCAGCATGTAATCTCCTGCTGTCAAGAAGAGTAATGCCAAGTGGTATATGTTCCTCTACTATAAAAATAAATAAATAAATAAATAAATAAATCAGAGGTTGCTGGCCTGGGAAGATGGAAGTTAATTTCCCAAAGCTGCTTTTCAAGGCTCTGCTTGCTCACCTTGTGGAATCTCCCTTTTATTAGTCTTGTGAAAAATGAATCCTTTTAGAGAGGCCCTTTTTTGGCCAATTCTTTCTAGCACCATATCTCCCACAAAGCAAGAGTGAGAATATCTGGAATAACATACATTGGGACTTTAATGCTTGCTCCACCAGTTATTATTAACTATGTGGTCTTGAGCCATTGCTTTCCAAATCCAAGCCTCCATCACCTCACCTGGAGAGAGGAATCAGAGTGATATCTACCCTACAAGGCTTGTTGTGAGGAGCAGGTAATTGAAGGCATGTTAAGCGCTTTCACTACACATTGGTAAGTGCTCAATAAATGTGAGCTACTATTGCCCTTGTTATCACTATCATCATCTTCTTCTTCACTGGTATCGTTAGTCCCTGCCACCTTTAGGTACATCACTTTTTTCCCCAGTGTGTCAGGCTTAAGGATCCAAAATCAGGTTTTGGGGTCCACTGTGGAGAATTAATCTGAGATGGAGAAACCAAATGGGCTTTAATCAGCTTTCCCCCCTCTGCTATTTTTTTTTATGGTTTGCTTCCCTCTGTTTTTCTTTTTTTTTTTTTTTTTTAGTATATATATTTTTTTTATTGGAGTTCAATTTGCCTGCTATTTTATCCTGAGCAGTTCTGGAGTGTGTGTGTGTGTGTGTGTGTGTGTGTGTGTGTGTATTCCCTCCTCGTTTTGTTTTAAAAAGTATATTCTAATTTTCTAATTCAACAAATATCCATGGAGAACTGCTGTGGAGCCTCCCTGTCAGGATAAAAATATCCTAAATATCTACCATTTTTTTTAAGAAGGAGAAAGGAGGGGAGGAGCAAAGGGAGAAAGAATCTCAAGCAGGCTCCACGGCCAGCACAGAGCCATATGCAGGGCTCAATCTCATGACCCTGAGATCATGACCTGAGCCAAAATCAAGAGTCAGACTTTTAACCTACTGAGCCATCCAGGTGTCCCCCAAATATCTACCAATTTTTAGGATAAAATAATCTTTCTAGACTGCATGTATTCTTCCATCAACTGCTCATTTATCTAGTCATTTCAAAGCCAGACTCCACACACAAACAAACAAAAAGAACCCCAAACTTTCAGTTGCAATCATCTCTTAACAGCCTTGTTATCAGACTTATTTTCCCACCATCATTGAGATCAACCTTCATCAAACCCAGCAGTGACCTCTGCGTTGCTAAATTCACTGGCCATACCTCCCTCCTGTGGCACTTGACTTCACAGCAGGATTCAGTGGTGCTGACTCTCCCTTGGCATATAGCATCAGTTTGTTCTGGGGACCATGTGCCCCAGGTCTTCCTACCATAGAATTAGCTGTATCTTCTCAGTGTTCTTGAATGATTTCTTCCCAATCACTTGAAATGTTCCAGGGCATTTCCAAAGCCCCCTTCCCTCCTCTATCTGTACTCTCCCTAATGAGCTCATCTGGTCCAATGGCTTTAATCCACATCTACATTACTTTGAACTCCAAATTTTATCTAAATATTTAACTTCTCTTCCTGATACACACATTAATTCCTATTAAATGTCATCTCTTCTTGGGTATATTTCGTTCTTTAGTATGCCAAAGGAGAAATTTAAACATGTCACATCCCTATTTAAAATACACGAAAGATCTTCAAGATTTGGCTCCACCTCACTCTCCAAGCATCATCTTTCAACATACTCAGACCCTTCTTACTCCTAATACTCACCCTATGCCATATGACCAATGGAGTACCTACAACAGATTGAGCTATTTTAAGTTTTATGCACATTTTTCTCTTATGTTTCTCTTTTCATAGGATATAGTTTCTATTCCTTTGTCAATATCCTACAAATCCATAAAGATACAACTCAGGCATCTTTGGTCATTTAACCAATCTTAAACACCCCTCCTTCAATTCCCATGGTATCTTGATCATTTACACATTGTGGTTTCTCTTTACCTATCCATCTTACTCAGTTCAGGCTGATATAAGTGATACCACAGATGGGGCAGCTTAAACAACAAACATTTATTTCTCATAGTTCTGGAGGCTGGAAGTCAAGATCAAGGTGCTGGCAGATCCAGGGTCTGATGAGAATCCTCTTCCTAGTTAGCAGTCAGCCATGATCTTGCTGTTCTTCCCATGGCTGAGAGAGAGAAGAGAAGCAAGCTCTTTCATATTTCTTCTTATAAGGGTGCTAATTGTATCATGAAGAGCTCCACCTTCATGACCTAATTATATCCCAAAGTCTCCATCTCCAAATACCATCACATTGGGAATTAGGGCTACAACATACACATGGAAGGGAAGGGGGACACTAACATTCAGTCCATAGTACTATTTCTTTCCCTCCCCAGCATGGAACATCTCAAGAGTAAGGTCTCCAAGCACATAGTCCCAGCACCTAGCATAGTGTCGTGCAAACAACAGCATCTTTCTCAGCAACAAGAGTTAGCATTTACTGAGAGCTTGATATGTACCACGCATTGTACCAAGGGTTCAGAGGAATGCTACTGTTAGGGAGAAAGCTTCTTCCTCATTTTGGTGTTTCCTTCCATGTGGAGGGAACTATTGTATAGTACTCCTATCCTTCTCTCCCCAGGGAAAATGGAATGATTTTTCTGACAGAAGAGTTTAAAAGGAAAATTTGGGCTTATGTAGTTTAACTTCCTCTCCTTTGGTTTCTTGTAAGACTACATTTGCAATGAGCTGCAATAAGCACTTATTTGCCTCTTTATGCCAAAAACTCCCCTGTGACTGGAGGGATCAGTCTTCCTCATCCTTGGGGGTTGTTCTATGAATCCTTTTTTTTTTTAACTTTCCAATATCATCTGTGTCCGTTTTTAGAAAATCATATATTGGCCTCTGTCTAATGACTCATAATTATTTCTCACTGGGTTCAGAGTCCACCTAGGGGAAATGGAGGCTATTTATTGGGTATTCACTCAAAGATTCTAGCACTTATGAAGTTTTCAATATTATTAGGCCACAAAGAGGTTCTCAATAAATGTTGGTTGAAGGCAAAATAAATGAAGGCTAATATATGGATGAGTCAAAGTAGGATAGGTTATCCTTTGGCAACAAATTAACTATGATATCTTACACACACACACACACACACACATACACACACACACACTCCCTCTCTCTCTCTTTTATTTCTTGCTCATGCCACATGTCTGATATAGCTTGATTCGAAGACTCTTTTCCCCAGAGACTTTTAAGAACACAATCTTAAAAAAAAAAAATTTTAAAAAAGAGCCCAATCTTATGTAATCACCGTCATGTTATGATTATATCATCTTAGTATGTGACTTTAGGGCCTCTCAACAACAACAACAATAAAAAAAAAGAGTGCTTAGAAGCTTATACCATTCTTTATTGCTTCTACCTGGAAGTAACATTTTCATTCACCACCAAGTTATATGGCTGTGTTCTAACTACTAGGAAGACTGGAAAGTGTAGCAAAGCACACAGGATGCCTAGCAAGCTTGACTGTGACACAGGATGCTTGGATGTCACAGAGCACAGTGATTGGAGAAATGACTGGACTTCATAGTGAATGGAATTGCATATTGTGTGTAGTGAGGCTGACAGGCAGGAGATCAGAAATGATACACAGTAAAGGAACTGGAGGTTCCCCTACTTGCTTCTCAAATTAAAAGTTTGGCTTCCTTAGTTATAAAATGAAGAAAATATTTCCTGGTTCATAGGGTGTTATGAAGATTAAACCAGATAAAATAGAGTGCCAAGCACAGTGCCCCCAGATTACTCCTCAGAACAAAGAAAGCCCTATTTTCAAGGATTTGCAAGGTCTTTCATATTACAGACGTCCTTTTCATTATTTTATTTGGAATAGAGCAGAACTATTTGTCAAGATACATTAGCCTGCAATGTACTTAATTAATGCTGATTTTCAAAGTGATGAAGGTCACCTGACAGCACTAGATTTTTAAAAGGAAGAAAAGGAATTTGACAGATTTAGTCATTATTTCCAAAGAGGAGGTACGATTTTCCAGATGGAAGCACAAGTTAAACAATCCTATTAAAGATGACTTTAGAAATATATCTGAATAAAAAGAAAGACCAATGCATGGTATAACATGGATGAATCTTGAAAAAATAATCCAAGTGAATGAAGCTAGTCACAAAGAAACATTACTGTATAATTATATGTATATGAAATATCCACGATAGGCAAATTCAGAGAGAGAGCAGATTGGTGCTTGCCTAGGGCTGGAGGCTTGGGGAAGATTGTAAAAATGACAGCTCCTGGATATGGGGCCTCCTTTTGGGGTGAGGAAAATGTGCTAAAGTTTGATTGTGGTCATAGTTTCACAACCTTGTGAATATACTAAAACCACTGAATGGTGCACTTTCAATGGCTGAATTATATAATATGTGAACTGTATCTCAATAAAATTGTTATTTAAAAAACCTAGTAAGTGATTACCATGTAAATATTACACATGACAAATGAAAGGAAATCTATGCAAATGGACATTGTTTGCTTGGAATAGAATTTACAATGATAGCATCATAGATCCAAAAAGCTCTGAGTCCCAAATAACTGAGATGGCAATGGAGTCAAAGCACTCTGGACACCTTTCTTAGATAACTCCTAAAGTGGATCTAGACATGACCAAAAATCAACCTCAAAGAAGCATGTGGAGAGGTGAATAGAGTTGTTAACATAAAATGTGATAGTAGAAAAAAATGTTTAACTAATATCATTTTATGATATTGTTTATATTATATAATATATATAATGTATAATATATATACACATATATAATAACTAAATTAATAATGTTGTAAATGGATATTTGGCCATGTCATCAACATCCTTAACATTTATTTAATCAGGTTGTCAACATAGCTGACATAGTTTCCTATTAGAAAACACGAGTTCCAAGCAAGGATCCTGAAGTTAGATAGAACAAGGGAGCGCCCTTACTGTATTGGAGAATCTTGCCAGTTCTTTGGCTACACAGTTTTTCACATCATGAGATTTAGGCCATATCCAGATTCAAACCTAAGAGCGAATACTTCTTGAAGGCACAGATTGCCTAGAGACCAGTGAATGACATAAGTAGGCTCTAGGCACTATGTTTTTATTTTAAAGATTTTATTATTTATTCATGAGAGACACAGAGAGAGAGGCAGAGACATAGGCAGAGGGAGAAGCAGGCTCTATGCAGGGAGCCTGATGCGGGACTCAATCCCAGGACCCCAGGATCACGCCCTGAGCCAAAGGCAGACACTCAACTGCTAAGCCATCCAGCTGTCCCAAAAATAGGTACTATTAAAGCCCGGTGGGAAGAGTACTACACATATGAATATTGCTCTTACGCTATTCAACACCTCAGTGTTGGAATTGTTCAAATAAGGACTGGATGATCAAACATTGGCCCGTAATTCTGTCTATACTCCTGTGTTTCTAAACTGCAGATTACAACGTCCTCATGAGACATGAAATCAAGTTAATGGGTACCCAACCGGCACTAACATATTTTATATCATATATAACTGATCAGAAAACAATAGAAGTTAGAATAAAATTGAACCATTGATATATATGGTAGAGTAAGTATAGTTTCTTGAAAACTTTTCAGAAATGTATTTGTGCACATGTGCACGTGCTTAGTTGCTGTGTAAGATTCATTTCTTACATGATTTGCTGCTTAACAATCTCTGAAACCCACGATGGTAGAAGAAATTCCTGCAGTGGGTGGGAAGCTGGATATGATAGCCCTAAGTTTCCATCTAACTATCAGCACTGAAGAATAAAAAATGTCGGGCTCTTCCAAGATGGAGGAGATGGTGTGACACCCCGCAATGTTGAAACACACACATAAGAAAGAAGCCCCCCAACCATTTAATTACAAACACATTGTATGACAGTGTTCATCAGCTCCAGTGAGAAGTCACTGGAGAAGCAAAATCCAGAAATTCTTCCATTGTTCTAACAGGAAAGTATTTCAGTGGTGTAAGTCATAAAACTAATGAACCTAAATGGCAAGACTATTTAAATTTCTAGACAGAGGAGGCTTGTAATCAATAAACGTCTTGCCCTTAGTTCCTGCTAGGGGCCCTCATTTGGGTTTATAAAATTCTCAGTAGTAGGTCCCTTACCACTGATCCTATTTGCAGCAATGCTTTGGTGTCATCTCTGGGACTAATAGTGCAGCACTACAATTGAAGACATGAGTACAATCTGACCACAGAACACTGGAACACCTCTTAAAAATTCCAAAACAAGTTTTAAAAACTGAATTTGGTTTCTTTCCTCTTAAAGGATGGAGTGTCACCACTTGGCAAGATGCTCTGTGAGCATATGTTATTATAAACATATTTAACTTTCTTGGAGTAAAGTGACCAAAGCTGAAACACTCTGGTTAAATCATTAACTCTGCACCGTTCAACTCACAAAAGCAATGGTCCAATCTCAAAATAAGTTAATATTTGTTGAGCACAAAATATGTAACAGGCATTCATGGTAAGTGCTATGGGCGGACTGAAAAATCTATCTGACATAGTTTCTGCTATATGACTCTCAAGGACATACAATTTAATAAATGGAAATGGGATATACACAAATAACAAAAACAGAGGGCAAGCTATGGCAAGTATTAATCTTTCCTGGGTCAGAAACCTTTTCAGATGCAGCAAAAGCCATGGACTCCATCACCAGAACAATGCACATGCATGCACACACACACATATACACATGCTGATGTGTTTGTTTACAGTTTGGTTCTATGTGTGGATTATGGGTTTTGAATACTTCATTTAAGAGAATTTCAATGAAAGTCCTATGAAAGAGTAAAGAATAAATTCACAACAGAAGCTCTCTTATCCAGCGTCCTCTTCACCAATTTACTGGCCTAACTAGTGTTCTTTATTTCATTTTTAAAAGATACTAACTGGGATGCCTGAGTGGCTTTGAGGTTGAGCATCTGCCCTTGGCTCAGGTCGTGAACATAGGGTCCTGGGATCGAGTCCTGCATCAGGCTCCACACAGGAAGCCTGCTTCTTCTGCTTCTCTGCCTCTCTCTGTGTGTCTTTCATGAAAAAATAAATAAAATCTTAAAAAAAAAACTAATGCTGAGGTACACTAAATATTCTCCCTCCAAAGATGCTACTCTTTGTATGTATTTCTGTTCCTGTCACTCAGGACTACAAAGGATCGAGGGTGTTTGTTCCAGCCTCAGCTCAAGCTGTCATAACATAATACTACAGACTCAGTGGTTAAACAAGAGACATTTATGCTCTCACAGTTCTGGAGGTTCAAAGTCCAACATCAAAGTCCTCAACCATCTAGTTTCTGGTGAGGTCTCTCCTGGCTTGAAGGTAGCCATCATCTTGCTGTGTACCCACGTAACGTCATCTTTGTGAGCATATAGACAGCAGGATGGAGAGCCCTGTGATGTGTCTTCTCATAAGGGCACTAGTCTTATCGGAACAAGGCCCCACCTTTATGACCTCATTTAACTTTAATTACTTCCTTTAATTACTTCCTGAGGACCATCTTCAAATAAAGCCACACTGGGGGTTCAGGGCTCCAACATAGGAATTTGAGGGTGGGGGGAACACAAACATTCAGTCCATTACAGTTCCCAAACATGATTCACACCAGAAAGTATAGAATTTGCTTAACAGAGTGTAAATCAAGGTAGAACAAGTACCAGCTCTGGAGAAGGCAGAATGATAGCTTCCCAAAGATGTGCACATCCTAATCCCTACAACCTATAAAAATGTTGGGTTACATGACAAGGGAGAATTAAATTTGTGGATGGAATTAAGTTGCTAATCAACTGGCTTTAAAATATAGAGATTATCCTGCATTTTTCAGTGGACACAAGGTAATGACAGGAGTCCTTAAAAGTGGAAGAGGCTGTCCGAAATTAGGACCCAGAGAGAGGGTAGCATGAGTAAGAACTGACCTCACTCTCCCTTAAACATGGAAGAGGGAGGCCATAAACAAAGGAAAACTGATGGCAAAGAAATATACTCTCCCCTAGACCTTCCAGAAAGTAATGCAACCTGCCTCAATTTTATCCAAGTGAGAACAGTGTAGGACTTCTGAACTACTGAACTACAGAACTATAGCATAATAGATTTGTGTTATTTTAAAACACTAACTTTGTGGTAATTTGTGACATCAACAATAGAAAGCAGAAAAAATGGAAAATCGAAACAAGCGCCAAGATTTTTTTTTTTCATAAGAACTGGGGTAATGTTTTGGAAAGACTTGATAGCACTTGCTACTATACTAGGTATGAAACGGACCCATTTGGAAAGAAAATGAAGTAGGAGCAATATTTGATGACCATATGGCTATACACTTTTAAACTTTGGGAAGATGCTTAGCCAAAGATTCAAGAAACATGATAACTCCCAATCCTAATATGATAAAAATTGATGCAGACTACACAAAAAGAGAAAATAACAAAAGGTGGATTTAAAATATATATTGTTCTCTTTTTAAAAAAATATTTGTATTTATTTATTTATTTGAGAGAGAGAAAGAGAGAGAATGAGTGAGGAGAGAGGCAGAGGGAGAAACAGAATCCCCTCCGGGAGCAGGGCACCGGACACAGGACTCAATCCCAGGACCCTGGAATCATGACCTGAGCCCAAGGCAGCTGCTTAACAGGCTGAATCACCAACGTGCCCCTAAATATATATCGTTTTTAGTTGACTCTCACCAGAAACAAGAGAAGCCAAAAGACAATAGTGTGATGTGTTCAGAGTGCTAGAGAAAACTCAGATTCCTATACCTAGGGAAAATATCCTTCAAAAACCAAGATAAGGGACACCTGGGTGGCTCAGTGGTTGAGCGCCTGCCTTCGGCCCAGGGCATGATCTGGAATCCCGGATCGAGTGCCGCATCGGGCTGCCTGCAGGGAGCCTTCTTCTCTGCCTACGTCTCTGCCTCTCTCTTTCTGTGTCTCTCGTGAATGAATAAATAAATAAATCTTAAAAAAAAAAGATAAAAATAAATTCATTAAAACAAAAACAAAGATAAAGTAAAAGCACAGACAAAAATGGAGAGAAGTTGCCACCAATAAACAAAAAGAGAACAAATAGACAAAAAAAAAAAAATACAAAGAGAAAGAAAATGGTCCTAGATAGAAGCTCAAAGACATACGGAAGGAAAAATAATTATCATGTGCAAACTTAAATGAATATTGACTACATTAAATAAAAATGCTTATGTGGGTTGAGCTATAGAGAGAACTTAAATAACCAACAACAGACGTGTCAGGAAAAGGTAAACACATTTAAAGAGCTCCATTGTTCTTGCACATACTGGGACATGATAAAAGCAATAATTCATATTGAACTTGAGTAGGTGATAAAAACATATTATAGAGCTTATAATGACCAATAAAAGAATACATCAGTAGTTTATTGCATTTTTTAGCAAGACTATGGTTTGTATAACAATTATAATATGTAAATCACAGTAAGTAAATTAGAATAACATACTAATAGAATGAGAGATTAGAATATTTTTTAAGTTGATAAAAAAAGAGAAAAAAGATATGGTGAAAAAAGTATTTAGAAAGAAAGGGTTGGCTTCAAAGAGGCAAGAAGTATCAGTACAGAGAGATGGAAATATCCTGTATCTTGAGCACAGTAGGGCTTACCTAGCTATACACATTTGTCAAAACTCATTAAACTATATACTTATAAAGAGTTAGTTTTTATTGTATGAAATTATACCTCAATAAATTGGACTTTTTAAAAATAAATGGCTGTTATGACCCAGTGGAATTTAAGGCAAGAAATATCCCTAAAGCAGAAGAGGGGTGCTTCATGAAATAAAAGTTTTATTTCACCAGGAAGATATAGTATTTTTAAGCAACATGTAACTAATAATATGGCCTCAAGACATCTAAAACAGTAATAATGAAGAAAGCTATACAGAATACTATACAAATAGACAATAAAAAAGTGGAAATTCGGGATCCCTGGGTGGCGCAGCGGTTTGGCGCCTGCCTTTGGCCCAGGGCGCGATCCTGGAGACCCGGGATCGAATCCCACATCAGGCTCCCGGTGCATGGAGCCTGCTTCTCCCTCCGCCTGTGTCTCTGCCTCTCTCTCTCTCTCTCTGTGACTATCATAAATAAATAAAAAATTAAAAAAAAAAATTTAAAAAAGTGGAAATTAGTATAGCTCAGTAATTGATAGAACAAGTAGACAGAAGCAGTACAAATATAAAAGTTTTGACATCACAAGTGAACACATTCAACTTAATTTAACTATATAGAACACTGCTTCTAATAAATGCAATGTACACATGCTCTCAAGCATACATGTGGAGTATTTCTAATATTTTAAAATAAAGCAAGTCTAAAAAATTTTCAAATATTGAAATCATACAAAATATATTCTTACCTAGTAGAATTAAGTTGGGAATTAACAGTGACAGGATCCAGCTGGAAATTAACTTTACATTTGGAAATTAAAAAACATTCTTCTGAACAACTCATAAGTAAAAGAAGAAATCAAAATAAAAATTTTAAATATTTTCAAGTTAATGATAATAAAAAAACAATATATCAGAATTTCTAGAATAAAGAGAAGGTAATTCTCTTTATTAAGAGAATTAAGAAGGTAATTCGTAGTCTATGAGAACAAGATAACAGGTTAAAAAATCAGTGATCTCAGCAACAACCTCAAGAATTTCTTTTTTAAAAAAGTAATTTAAATCCAAAGAAAGAAATAACAAAGATAAGAGTAAAAATCAATCAAATAGAAAACAAGCATACAACAGAAAGAATCAACAATGTCAAAAGACGAATAGGACTGATAAACCCCGGGCAAGAATGGTCAAACAAAAAGAGAAGGTTAAATAAGCAGCATCGTAATTTAAAAGGGGGACAAAGGTAAAAAATTCTGGGAAAAAAAGTAACATCATTGTTTGTCTGAGGTTGAAGATATGGGATGCTGCTGTCGAGCAAGGGGCTCAGGGAAAGGTTCCACATCTTGTTTGTCGTAGTATTCTCCTGGATTCACTCATTTGTCAAAGTTCATTGAATTACACACTTAAGAGTCATTCACCTTATAGTATATGAATTATACCTCAATAAGGCCTACTTTAAGGAAAAAGAGTAAGGGTTAGAAGGGAAGGGAAAAGCTGCCTTTATTCAGAGATATGATTGCATATGTAGAGAAGCCAGAGGGACTACACATAGGTTGTGAAAACCATAATACAGCAAGATTGCTGGGTTCATGGTCAGCATAACAAAATCGACCTTATTTCTAATTATCAACAACAATCAGAAAATGAAATCCAAGAGACGATACTATTCACATAACATTATGTATTCCATGGTTTCACTGTCAATAGAGTTTACGAGATATCCATTGAATACTGATCCTAGTTTCTAAGTAGAATTATGATGGATTGTAGTAGTGGGGATGGGAACTGTGTTGACAACCCAGGAAGAGCTGGGAAAGGCCCCACATTCAGAAATTGGAAGTAAAAGAAGGATGGTTAAAACAGATCAATAAGTGATGATACAAGTGATTTATTTAGAGACACAGAAATAAATGCATAGTAGTGACTTTATTCTTGAACTATGTACACGCATAGTTTTGACAAAAATAAAATAGCTTTCAAATGAGAACGTGGACTTTGGAATCAGACAGCCCTGAATTCGCAATCTGTCTCCTGCATTTCTAGCGGTGTAACCTTGGAATCATACAACCTCCCCAAGGCTTCGATTTTTCATCTGTAAAATCAGAATAATAATAATAATACCTCCTTCATAGGGTTGTCATGGAGATTAACGTAGGCAAAATTACAATGATGGGCAAGAAAATGTTTAAAACCAAAACTGATTGTAACCCCCTCCAAAAAAAATTGGTCATAGCCAATTCTTCCTTCCAAAAGGCAGACAGGGAAAAGTGGGGACACAGAGGAACACAGCTTAGATCAGCGTCGGGAAAGGTCTCTATCCAGGACAGCTCCTCCTATAGAGCTTGGGGTGGGAGAAGAAAGAACAGGCAGAGAGAGATCCAGAAAGGGACCTCTTCATTTGTCAAAGCATTTTAATGTAGTGGCCAGCAGTCCTCATATTTTTAGGATCTTGAACCCCTTCTTTTGCATGTGGGTCACAGGAAGTGGGACCAGCCCACAGGGGCAGTGGTGGTGGTGCCAATTGAGCCACCCACCATCCAGCAATGGCCCCCCAATTTTGCCCACCCACTTCCTGGGCCTGATTCTCTCTAGACGGCTTTGGATTCTTGAGCTCTTTAATTATCCCTCAATGAGCTCTTCTGCTTAATTCACCTGGAATTCATTTTTGTGACCTGCACCTAAGACCAGTGTAGGATACATGGGTATTTCATAAGCAAACAATGGTCTGGATTTGCAGAGTGAGAGGAAAACAGGCTAGGAATGAGCTGGGCAACTCTGCACAATGAGATGAAGGAAACTTTGGGGTTTCTTTCCTTCTGAAAAGGAGGAGACAAGGGAAAGGAAGCAGAATAAGAAGAAAATTAAAAAAAAAAAAAAAAAGCTCACCCAAGTGGCATGACAGTGGCTAAAGGGACATGGAGGAAAAGGATTCTGGTCACCAGCATTCTGTTCTGAGTGACTTCTTCTTCAGTAGGCCAGACAACCAGGGAGGACAGATTTACTCACTTGGGTCTCACGTGGGTGGAGACATGTGGTGGCTCCGTGTGGGACAGAACAAGGATGGACTGTGCCAAACACGGTGACGGTGATAAGCCAAACTAACATATAAGCAGGAGATTTAGGATGTGATTGGAAAAGCCTCAAAGTCCCCCCGCTCTACCTTTCCCTTGAGCCCCCTTCAGAGCTTAAGGATGCTGCCGAGCTCCGTGTATATGGAGGGAATGGGATGTGAGCCTTTTCATCTGACTCCCCAAGCACAGCCTGTCTCTGCTGACATTTGGGTTCAAAACAAGAGCTGAGCCAGAAAGAAAGATATTGAATTGTCTTCAAACATCATGTTTGAAGAATCTCCAAAAGCCTGCACTGTTTTCTCTGGTTTCTGAGCCCACCTGGTGAGAAATGGGGTGGCCTGTGTCCAGGCTCTGTCAGGTGGCCCACTGAGTCTCCAGACAGAACAAGATCTCCAGGAATCAACTAAAAGGCGGAAAGGTCAACTTTCTTAGAGGGAACTGAGGGTCAAAGCTAAGAAAGCTGGGTTTAAAAAGGAAATTCAACCTGAGGACAAGAAACACAGG
Organism: Vulpes lagopus; assembly: GCF_018345385.1. Lineage (NCBI taxonomy): Eukaryota > Metazoa > Chordata > Mammalia > Carnivora > Canidae > Vulpes > Vulpes lagopus. The sequence continues at coordinate 125,361,839 of NC_054827.1, read as the reverse complement.
CCCAGGGCTGAGCCAGGAGCCATGTGTCCTATCTCTCTCACTCGCCAGACTTCCTGCTTCTATAGATCCGTTCCCCAGCCTGGTAGTCCTTCCTCATACAAAACCCATATTATGAATGGATTAGTTCTGCTGCTGTCTCCGTTGTTTAGAGAAAGAGCACATGAGGGAGGGAGAGAAGTTCAGAGGGGGAGAGAGAATCTTAATTAAGCAGGCTCCGAGCTCAGCATGGAGCCCAATGTGGGGCTCAATCTCATGACCCTGAGATCAGGCCTGAGCCAAAATCAAGAGTTGGATGCTTACCTGACTGAGCCACCCAGGCGCCCATCTCCCCATTTCTGCTGATTCTCAACTGCCTTTATATCCATTGGCTTAGCGTTTGCATGCCACATTTTTATACTTGCATATCCATGTGATATTTGCCAGGGAAATTGAAATGGGCAGAAAATATTCCTAGTGACCAGTCTAATATAGTCTTCTGGATTATCTCTGCCTTTTCATCATCTTTAAACTAGTTTACTACTCTGTAAATCACAGAAAACTGATAATGCCCATCAGTCTTATCCAGAGGAATGCAAATGAATCACAATCCAGGGGAATGCAATTGATTATTGCCCTGTGGATCATAACTGGTTTTCATCTGTCAAGCAAATTTATTTCAGCTCTGATTGACTCATAGTAGTAGACTAGTTTAGAATGTTTGTTGATTGAATAAATAACATTGAAGCTTAAAATATAAGCCATAAGAATTCACCAATTAAAGTTTATGACTCTCACAGGTAAGATGGGATTAGTAGAGTACCATGCATCTCTCAGCTGCTGGCCTCCTCCATCAACCACCCACTACTGTTCTCTGCTCTGCAATCTCCCATGAGAACACTCTTACTGCTTCCTTTTCTCCAGTCTTTGAGAGACCTTGCCTGGATGAGATCTTTGATCCCTCCTGTTGATCAAAGGACTGGGAAGAGAAGCCACAGAGTTACAACAGGGATATCTCACTGTGAACTAATACTATGCAACAATTACAGAGACAGAGAGACAGAGACAGAGATAGAGACAGAGAAAGAGACAGAGACAGAGAGGGGGTAGACTGGGGTAGAATTTACCTAAGATGTGTAAAGATTAGAAAAATCAATTGCAGGGTGGCTCGTTCAGTTGGGCATCTGCCTTGGGCTCAGATCATGATCCTGGGGTCCTGGGGTCCTGGGATCAAGCTCCGCATCAGGCTTCCTATTCAGCAAGGAGTCTGCTTTTCCCTCTTGCCTTTGCCATTCCTCCTTACTCATGGTCTCTCTCTCTCTCTCTTTCACTCTTTCTTAAATACATAAATAAAATCTTTTAAAAAATCAATTGCAGAACATGTTAGTACCATCCATTTTTATTAACACACACACACACACACTGGTATGTTCATTAAATAAAATGAGCACAATATGCCAAACCTTTGAGAGAAGGTTGGGATTATGGAAAATCTTTTCTTTATAGGCCATGTGTTTCTGTAATGTTTCAATTGTATTTATAATAATCACAAATTACATTTATAGTAATAAAAATAAGAACTATAAAGATTTAAAAAGAGAAGAAAGCAGCTGATTCTACAAATAGGAGCCCCCAAGACATAGACCCAGGGCCGTCTTCCTGAGTACATGATGTAGCAAACATTAGCCTTTATAATAGAATATTATTCTCAATGAGAACCAAGTGCGAATGGAAATGGGGCCAGCATGTTATCTTCAAACACAAAACATAGCAAAATTTTCTTCATAATGGCTTTCAAAGTAATCGCTGATAGAAATACACCTGGAAAAAAAATGGACAAAGTCCATCAATCAGAAATTTTCACTATTTGACGGATTGTTCATAGCTTACAGGGGACATAACACCGGGAATAATGCATCAGATAAATCTTCATAACACTTACGAATCTTGAATACTTCATAATTTTGTATAAATATTAATGTTTAATGAGCTTGCTTTTAAAAGCATTTGTTAAGCCTCTAATGGATGCCTGGTATCCTACTTTCTTTCACATGCCCACTCTTAAGTGTTGATTAATCTTATTTAATAGATATTCTTTTCTCCTTCCCTAGATCAGAAGACAGAGGTCCAGAGTGGTTAGGAAACTTGCCACAAGACCAGTGACTGAGGTGACCTCATTACCAGTCACAGTGAGACCGGGCAAAATGGGAAATGTGTGTATAAATGGAATAGAATGTTCCAGCCAGAAGAACCACAGTGATAATCAAACACACGTCTCTCTTTGCATGGAGGACTCACGTTGGACAACTGGCCCAGAGTTTCCCGGCTGTTTGGATCTGATATTTCCCTATACATTTTGGGAATAAGGCTTCCAAACAAACGTTCGGAGGGTCCCTGAAGTCCACACATGGACTCTCTTGGCAACAGTCCTGGAGTTCTGGGCCCGAGGAATATCTTAGGACCCCATGAGCTCTGAGCCCATTCTAATCCTTATAAACTCATGCAAGAGTAATATTTGAGCATCGATGACCAGCTCCAAAATCATGAAAATAAGATGCCTCATTGTACTGACTTACCTAAAATAGCCCTCATTTCATATACTTTAGCCATTTGACCCTGAAAGTTCATACTTCTGGATTTGAAAGATGTGGTCAGCACACTGATAGTTTGATCGCAATACTCCAGGGGTGGAGGGGCACGCCCACTGGCATGTTTTATCTCAGAGGTAAAGAAACCTCCAGAGCGCAGGAGCTCTGGCTATGTTTTCATACCACCAGCAGGGGGCAGCAAAGTGCAAATAACGCCTCTAACTGCACTGGGCTTCCAAAGGTTGGCCTGGTTTGGGAGGAGAATGTGGCTCTCATTCCCCTTGTGCTTCTCAGATTTAAAAAAAATGGTAATGTAATCATTTTTAGTCCTGCTCTGGAAACTGTCAGAACTAATTCAGTTCAGATGAAAATATATTGCCTACTCACATCTGCATCCAAATCTGTCTTTTCGGGATTCAGGCTCTGCTCATTAAGGCATTTGCTCATTGTAACCTGTTACTCAGAACCCACTGTCCGCCAGGCACTGCCCTGGCACCAAGCCGTCTATTGCAGAAGCAGACTTTGGACATCTGCACCACCTTCTCAGGGCGGCGTTCCCTGCCACTTTCCCTTTTTTTTTTCAGCTTCTCTTAAGCACCTTCTCATTTTAGCTTATTTTTGTCCACCTACCCTGCTCCACAGGATCTGAAATGTTATTTGTTCTGTTTATTGGTGTATTCTGAGCTCTTAGAACAGTGCCCGCACATCATGAAGGCTCAAAAACAAATGTGGAATGAACCGATATATTGACACCTGCCACAGTGGAGACGCCCACTAGCAGAGGTGGAGACACATCCACCATCATCCGAACTGGGTATGGCTAAATGCCTCTCTGGCATGATGTTCCACTTTCCATCCCCACCAGCAGTGGATGGGAGTGAGACCCCAAATTAATACTATTTGATATTAGTGTTCCAAGGAACTCGGACATCACCTGCGCTCTCCCTCCACAGGAGGGAGACTTGAAGTCAAAGTGGAGGAGAGATTGCTCAAGGCTACATTGGTCTTGAATGGTTCCAAGCTGGAACTCTTTATCTCGGCTGCCCTCTGCCTACTTAACATTTTCTTTTTCCTTAAACATCACCTCCCAGAACAACAAGCTGCATATATTAACAACTCGATCTGCAAAATATTTATTTGGTAATTGGTAGATTACCAAGATTATAAGATTCTGGCATCTGCCTCCAGGATCCCCCAAACCCGCACTCTCAGAGGCACCTCTGATCAGCCTCTCTGCATGAGACCCAGGACTTACTTATCTCCTAGCGCCTACGTTGTGCTAGGTCCTTCAGAAATATGCAATCATTCATTCCTCAACAATCCTACATGTGGGCTATAGTCATCCCCTTCTTTCCAATGAGAAAATATAATGATGGCATCCACTGTGCTTACACGGCACCTAATTAGCATGGATTTGGGATTGTTCTAAGGGCTCCATGGTTTAGTTCACTTAATTCCCTTAACAGCCTTTGTGGTAAGTACTGTTGTGCTCCCCTATTATGGATGTAGACACTGAGATCAAGAAAAGGTAAGGAGCTTGTCCAAGCCACTCTGTGTTTCGTTACTGTGCTCTGCTTCCTTGCAGACAACAGAGGCTCAGGACTGTGGAGTGGACTGGCACCATCTGACTCCCTGTTTTTGTGCATGGTTGTTTTTTTTTTTGTTTTTCTGTTTTTTGTTTTTACAATATTAATCTACAGGTTTGGGCCAGAAAAGACTTTTGTTAGAAAGCCACAGGTCTGAAACTCAGCAGAGGAGGTAGTGACAACGTAAAAGCTGCCCAAGCTGCAAACAATATTTCCTCCCCACATCTATTCTCCTCTAATTTGGTGCTATCTGCCAAGATCTTTGTGGGATGCTGCAGCTGCTCATACAAAGCTCTTTAAGAGATTGCATTAGCTGGCCAAGGGATGGGCTGGACTTTCTGTGTCCACCCTTCAATCTGGGCATCCAGATGCTGGCTCTGCCGTGGGCGTGGGGGACTCCCCAGAGCTTGGCCGCTCCAGTCTAAACTGGATAGTGAACTGAAGTCACCTCATAGTGACTTGGATATGCTGTTTGTGGGAACCAAGCTGGTTCACTCTGTTATGCTGTTGAACTAATCTGGGCTCCAAGCCCCTTTGAAAGTCATCAGGAGAACACAGTCTAAAAAGATGGACAGGAAGTAGATGGACTTTTGCTGGCTGGAGGTGTTCCTGCTGATGGAACTCTTACATCTGGTATGACATAAATGAGAAGAAAAGATCTGGCTTACTAATGCTGTCCTTAGTTCGTCTCTGTATGTCTGGCTGGAGTTCTGACCTCCGGCACTGGAACGTACTGATGAATCTTAGAGGCTTTTTGTGGTGGCATAAAACAATGTGATAAACAAAGGCTTTGGAGTCTGATGGACCAGAAATGCCCCACCACACACTAGGAGTACAAATCTGGGCAAGTAACTTGGCCCCTCTGAATTTGGGTGTTCTCTCTGTACAATGGGGGTCACCACAAAGCCTTTTTCATGGGGCTGTCATAAATATCTGGAACTTAATGTATGCTCAATAAATGGTCCATGGGTTTGAAAGCAACAAATGAGCTAGGCTTCACCTCCTGCTAGCTAGGTAGCATCAGACACATCACTTCCCCTCTCACAGGCTTGAATTTAACCTGTGTGAAGGAAGACATTGCAATGTCATCCTCTCTCGGGGTTCTGACCACTCTACAGTGATGCTCCCCTCAAGATGACCACTCCTTCCCCTACAGCCTATCCTGTTTTTTCTAGAGGTCCCAGGGCGATCACATGGAGACCACCAGGGGTCTCCAGGAGGAACACAGTATTTATTGAACATCTACTAAATACCAACCACTGATCTGGACACTGTTCCTTCCTTCTCCTGCTTAAGCCTCTCAGTAACGCTTGATGCAGACACAGCTATCATGAGTCCACAAAAGAAGAAACGGGCTTGGACAGTTTACATGATGTTCCCAAGGTCACACTAATGGAGAGTGACAAAATCTATACTTCCACCCATGTCCACCTGTGTCCCAAACCCCGCTGCCCCAGATGATCTCAAGACATTGGAAAAATGAACATTCTCCTTCTCTAAAGGTCAGGAGCCTCTGGTCTATAAAAAACTGAAAGCAAATGTTCCTACTGATAATAGTTTTCCAATTCCATTGTGAAATTCCCATTTCCCATTCCTCAAATGGGAAGCCAATAAAAAGGATATTTCTCGGCTTTTTGTGATGTATTAATTTATAAGTTAATTTAGTCACATTGGTCTTGCACAATAATAAATCATTTAGGAAAAAAACCCAAGGTAAACAAGTCCAAATAGTCTTGGAATTCTCCCTAAATACGATGGGTTTGAGGTTTCACATATTTTATTTGCTTACTTACCTATTTACATACTTGTTTGTTTATTTATTTACGTATTTATTTGTGTATGTATTTATGTGGAAGAGGTCCCATATTTTGGCAGAAACATTGGACTGGTCATCACATGTTGCAGAAGAAAAAGCAGATACCAATCACAGCAAAAAGCCACAAAGGACAAAATGAATTGTTTTTTTTTTTCCCCCTTGGTTTCTCCCTTATTATGTTTTCAATGACATCTCTTAAAGAAATGACCATAAAAAAAAAATAAAGAAAGAAAGAAATGACCAAAAACAACTAGGACACAATTTAATATTTCTCTCATTTCACCTGCCCTGGACAGCAGCTGATGAGATGAAGAGAATCAAATCATTGAAATGCACGTGATTGTTGGCTTATCAGGCAAAGTGTTTCCTATCTCAAGATTTGGATAGGATGTAGCTGGCCTGCTGCGCGGGGCAGAAACTTATCTGTTCTTTCCTAATTGTTAAGTTCCCCTCTTAAAATCCTCCTCTAAGGGAAAACTTAATTTAGAAAGGTCATAAGTTGGGGCCTCTGCCAAAAACAGCACAGGCTGGGAGAATGGACAATAATTTTGCCACAGTAATAATTGGCCACTAGAACTGATGGGGATAGCTTCCTTTTTCCCCCTTCCTAAGATACTGTTTTTCTATTTGGGTCATTTTGGTTGTAGCAGCATGTACCAAATTATTAGACATCAAAGCTGATCTGTTTCCTTCACTGAAAGAACCTCCCTCAATCTTGAACACACACACACACACACACACACACACACACACACACACCTCATTGGAAAGATACTTAAGGGAAATATTTCTGCCAAACATGTACTTCTCGGGAGAATTCTGTTTCAGAATTGGTCACATTACTGCTATGAGAAGCACTAGCCTAGACACCCAGGGAGGCTGGCATGGAGCCTCAAAATTTGGAGCAAAATTGTATTATTCAAGAGAGATCAACTGCTATAACAGCCCCCAGATCTAAAGAGCATGAAACAATAAAGGTTGACTTCCTGTTCGAGTCACTTTCCAGTGAAATGTCCCTACCCATCAGGTAGAGACTTCCTATTCCATTCAAGGACCATGCTCCTCCATCCAGTGATTGTGCTGTCATTTAGGGACTCAGACTCTTTCATTTATGGGCTCCAACATCCACAAGGGCTTCAGAATCTGCCAGTGGACACCCTGCATCCAGACAGTAAATGAAAGGAGAGGGAGCAGAGGTGAGTGTGGAAAATTTCAGGGACCAGGCCTCTTAGTAGCCCACGTCTCTGGTGCCTACATTCCACTAGTTGGTTTTCACTGGTTGGTTCTGGTTGGCCCCACCTAATTGCAAAGGCAGCTGGAAAATGCAGTGTGGCTATGGGCCCGGGGGGGGGGGGGGGGGGGGGACAAAAACAGGAAATAGGGGTTGATGAACACATAGCAGTCTCTTTATGGCCAAATGTGTTGAGCAACTACTGCGATGGCCAGAACATGTGACAGTTTTGTCACCTAACCTCGAGATGGGTTTATCATAGCTTTTTGATTTGAGGACATTTACATATTCTAAGCACTTTAGTCAGAAAATCATTGCCCTTCATATAGGGGTTAAGAAAATGTGAGTTAGAGAAGAGGTAAAGGTCAGAAAATAAGATGAGACTGAAAGAGAGAGATCCATTTGTCACAGAACTTGGGGATTTTGTCAAGATTTGCTATCTAGGTGGCATCTAAAGGGGCATGTTGGGGATGCCATTTCCTGAAACACATAGAGGCAGTTTGAATGCAAACTTCACAGATGGCAATTACCAAAGGCCGTTTCCGGAGAAGCCAAAGCCACTACTGGTTCCAAGGAGAAAACATGGAGCCAGGAACAGAAAATTTAGTCAAAAAGGGTTAAGAGCCAGGAAAATATGGACTCAAAATAGGACTGAAGGCAGGGACAGGAGAAGCCAAGAAATTTTGTAACAAACATTTATTTCCTCCATTCTCTGAATGTTCATTGAGGACTTCCAATGTGCCAGTTTTCATGTGGGAGAATATGACAGTGAAGAAAACTCAGTCCCTGCCTGCAGAGAATCCAGGGTTCTCTTTGGGTGGACGCTGGCCACATAGAGCATGGGTGGGCTTGTCTGCCCTAAAGCCCAGGGTCACTGGGAGAGGCAGGGCTATTCCTAAAGAGATCTGACCAAATGGCAGCTTTAACAGCCACCAAGATGCCCTCACACGCTCGAAACCAAAGACCCTCCTCTTGATGTCATTTCCAGCCTCGGGAGAAATTCTAAAGTTGCCCCCCAGTCAG